>NC_046979.1:19095990-19168490 GCF_009769545.1 Cyclopterus lumpus
CCTATAATCACGTGTTGATTCCTTGATCATTTGCAGTATCTCCACTCGTAAAAGCTCAAGCTATAAATTATCCAAATTTGTGCATCAAACTGTGCATGCAAATGTGTTCATTGATAACTCATTTGCTTGGAAACCCCCAGCTTCTTTCCATGAATCTTCCCCCATGCAATGTTGGTGGTTTCACAACTCTAACCAGCTTAGTGGCTGCTGAGAAAGATGAAATATGTTTTCAATATGCCACCTTCTTTTCAGAGCCAGAACAGAACCATTGTTCCACTTTATAGTAGAAACATATAAAAATAACATTGTGTGTTTCTCTTCTTGGAGTTAGACACAGAACAGCCTTCTAACTCGTGTGCAGTTACATTCAGACCGGGGCTGCGGTGGTTTATCAATGACTCCCACGTGTCTCGGAGTTACCGAGAAACCGCTGACAATGGCTTGTGCTACTGTGTCACACACACACACACACACACACACACACACACACACACACACACACACACACACACACACACACACAAGACACTAGAAAAGCCTAAAACAGACATGTGCCTCAGTGATATGTAAGTCACACTCCACTCTCGACATCTCTGTATCTTTTCATGTCCACTGTTACCGGCAGTTGACTTTTTTTCATGAGAAAGGCAGAACTGCCAAACACTAAGAAAAGAGAACTTGACACGCGACATCACTTTTATGATTCTTTATCAAGTTCCCCCTGTTCTGCATAATGTGGAAGTGAGGGGGAAATACAGTTCCTCAGCTGCCTCGCCAGGAGCTGCACAGGAACCAGAAGGGCTTTTTACAGCCTGCTCTCTTCTGTGAATGCCCAGGCTTCCTTATTGTTTGTAAAACATTAACTTACACTTACAAATGCTTAATTGGAAATTGCACACGTGCACATCTAATGAAGACCTTTTAGGTTTCAACTGAATAATTATTCCATCAAACAAATACACATTCGTACTACTTTTTTACTCGATGATACCTCATTCACTAACCTCTAATCCTAATACTAACCATTTATTGAAATGCTACGCTAAATACTAATATCAAAGAAAGATACTGTAGTTGATTATACTGGGATTCTTTGGTATCACCCCATATAGTGTCTTCATATCGTCATATGAGACACACCCCCTCGTAATACATCTATATTTAGCGGGTGTGTGCAGGCACACCGATCCTGTACATAAGAAGAGTGTTTTGATTTGCTGATACACCATCTTCGTTTTTCTGCCATTAAACTGGAGTAACATTTTCAGTCCAGCTGCGGCCACACCAGCAGCAGCACCAAGCTCCGAGGTGTGATGTGCGTGCGTGTGTGTGTGTGTGTGTGTGTGTGTGTGCGTGTGTATGTGGTTGTGTGCATGCCACCCAATCCCCATGTATTCACCATGGTATACCCACCACACAGTCACCACCACACCTGTGTAACCCAGCCAGGCATGGCATTAGTTGTCAGCTCTATAGCTCAAGACACCTGTTGCACCCACAGTTTGAAAATGCCCACGCCAGCATTCCTCCTCCTCCCGTCAGCCTCCCATCTTCTGGATAAACTGGTGATGGGACATTCCCCTCCCCACCACCTCGTCTTCTCCTCCTCTCTCCTTTCTCTTTGTCTCTTTGTCTGTTCCCTCTTGAAGCCTCTCTGTCCACTCCTGCAGCTTCGTTAAGTGCTGCACTTCAAACACCACCACAGTGCAGGTGGACGTCATTCAGTGCCCTTTACACACACACACACACACACACACACACACACACACACACACAAACGCATGCACGCTCATAAACAGAGGCAGAGCTATTGAATGGCGCAGCTGCCAGGGAGATTAGGGCACGTCTCCATTATAAAGAAAAACTGGCAGATTTCATCAAAGAAGGCAGTGTTAACAAGAGAACAGGGTGTCCAGATTAAAGATGCAGTCTGCCAGGATTTGGGATAGCACCGCCTCCTGATAATGATTGTTTGGCCTTGTTGTCGCTGCCATGGTTGCTAACTACCCACTAATCATTTTCTGGCTCAGCAATCCAGCTACATACAAGTAATGTGGCTGTGATTAGTTAGTTATGTTCTTCTGGGAGAGAGATTGAAGCTGTGATGTTGTGTGTGTTCTACGTTAACAATTGAATTAAATGTGCTTTCCATTGCCGTGCATTATAGGATGTGAGGCATGTGTCGGGGCTTGAAATGGTCCATATGCCATCTGTAATTGTCGCGTACACCGACTGTATCCTTAGCATCTTCTCTCCACCCCCCTGCACCCCTGCTCTCTCCCTGTGCCTGGAAACATTAAAGTAATGAGCTGTGAGCAACTCCAAAAACACAGCATTTCTTGGCGGCTGTTTTCATTGTGTTAATTAAGTCTGTAGCCCTCACCCCCTCACCCTCTCCTCGTGTTTTGGCAGTATGAACTTGGTGAACCGACCAAGTGCTCAGGATTTATTTCCCTCAAATCACTTCCGCTTTCTTCCTGTTAAGCCCCTCTCAATCACACAGGCTCCAGCGTTTTATAGCTACAAGCTCCTTTTGGCTGTCAGATATTGATATCTTGGTTCCTTCAGACCCCCTGGGCTTGTTAGCACTTCTTAAATTCTCCAGAAACGCTGCATTCCACATGTCCAAAGTAGACTTGAACAGAGCAGTTAGAGGTGCAGTGTGTTGATATGCTGTTTAAAAGTTGCATCTGGCTTTTCACCTTCCCTGGGCCTGTGTTTTATGCATCCATGATCGCTTAATAATCTGTGGGATTTTCTTCCCCGCAAATCCTTTCCGTTTTATTCCCATTAGGTGCTGTGATTGCACAATCCCAGACGTCAAGCAGTGCAAGCTCCAATGCGGAGTGAATATTTATATCTTTGCTCTATTAACCCCGCAGGAGCCATGGCAATGTGGTTGATATCATAATTAGCATGATATTAAGAGAAATATAGTATTTATTTTTAAACTACTAACTAAACTAAATATACATTAAAGCATTACTATAAACCACAGCATCTAAATGACATTTAATAAAAATTGATAGCAATAAAATTCCTGCACTGTACACAAAAAACCTTCTTCAAGCTATGTTAAATTCAGATTTATTGACATGTTGTGTTGCCAAAACAGTATGCAGAAGCACATAACTTCGTGGCGTAGTGTAAACAGTGGACTTTGAAAGGCTGAGCAGCAGTAATTAACAATCTCCATATGTGTTTCTGTGTTTCTGTGTTTCTGTTGGAGCAGGGTGCCGGCACGGCCATCGGAGAGCTTCCCCCCTACTTCATGGCCCGAGCCGCGCGGCTGTCTGGCACCGAGCCCGATGACGAGGACTACCAGAGGTTTGAGGAGATTCTGGACCAGACCCAGTCTGCACAGGTGACACACCGCTCATCGGCGTCACCCTCTGTTGTGCTTGCATTTATTGCCCTCGTGCCAATTCATTTCTAAATCCGTCATTTTTTGGTGTTGATTTAATACATTTTTTGACAAACCTGGTGTGCCAGATTCCCACATTGTAGCCCGTGTGTGCGTGTCGGCCACTGAAGAAGCCCCACCTTCGTGTCTCAACGGCACGCCGGGAATAAAGAGCTTTCACAACGTTATGACTAAGAGAACAGCAATGATGCACTCGAGTGAAATGTTCCTGCCGTTTCCGTTCGTTTTGAAATCCCCTGTGAAAAAAAAAAAAAAAAAAAAGAAAGAAGAAAAGTTCTCATATTAAACATCCCTGCAAATGTTTCAACAATGCCTAACAGCTCTTTGTAAATATTTATTTTTCATCCCTCTTGTGATTATGAATGGAGGAGGAATGAAGGGAAACATGTGTGTGGGTTAGGAAAGGCTTTTCATCAGACCTGTCTCTTCTGACAGTCTTCATCCTTCAGGAATGCTGCTCTTTCTCCAGCAGGGCGGGTCAAACAGTCAGACAGGTCAAGTGCAGTAAAACAACTGCATCCATAAATGGTTTTGAACTATGCCGTCAGGAAATAAATCCAGTTTTCTTTAATGAGGGTATCCCAGATATGGGATTACAGAGTGATTCAGAGGAGCGTTCATTTGGTTTCTGGTATTAATTTGAATGCATGCGTACAGGATTAGCAACAGTAAAGCCATAGTTTGTATGTACGTCATTCAGTACTTGCATGCTGTCTCTGATAACACAGTAAGTGTCTCGATGACATTCCCTTATATATCCCACTATATTAAGTCATTCATTTAAATGTAGCCAGGGGTTGCCTGAACATATGGAATATTTACTGTGTATTTTACTGAAATGTATTTCACGTTTTTTTGTTTCACCACTATTTTCTAGTGATAGTAACACAAGTTCAAACTTCAGTGACTTCTTGGTTCTTTCCATTCCGTCTCTCCCTGATGAACCTGCAGGGGAACCTCCAAAATAAATAAGTTACATCACTGCATTCGTTTGGCTGGATACTCTCTTTCTTTTTCGCATCCGCTTAATAAGATGTTCTTTTTCAAAGTATACAAAAATATCTTTTGAAATACAAGCATGTGAATCCCTAAAAGCTTTGAAAACTCCCAAATGATACATTTAGCCCCGTAGATGTGCTGTCTGAGTGTAAGTTGAGTGTTTTTCTTCTCAAGATAAATATTACATGTTGGGGGGGGGGGGGGGGGGGGTGCAGCACCTGCAGGAAGTTCCACAGTTACAAACTGTGACACAGGAGGAGCATCGTCTGGTTGTTTCGCATCCTTGCGAAACAACCAGACGATGCTCCAGAACACAGCCTTAGTCTCTCTCTCTCTCTCTCTCTCTCTCTGACATTGTTTCTTTTTCTGTCCCTACCTTCCTCTGCTCTAATTGTTTCTCACGCAGTCTGTTAGTCTCCCACTGCGCATTGCTCTTTCTCTCTCTGTCTCTATCTTTCTCTCTCTCTCTCTCTCTCTCTCCCTGATGATGCCTGGCAGCCGTGTCTGTGTGTATGTCATGTGTGCTCGTGTGATTGGACAGCATCTGGAGGCAGGTTGCGAGCACCAGCGAGGACCGCATACGGAAACATTTTCTCTCTCGCCAGGGCTTTTACCATTACTCGGATGCTCTCAGGGTTCCCTCTTTCGCTCGAGGAGATACTGCAGCACTTCTCTGATTTTCCCTTCCACCTTTTACCCTTTTTGCACCTTTTAAGGTGGACACGGATGCGTTCATCTGCTTTGGATTTGGTTCAGAGGTTTTGATTGAAAGCTGAAAATCAATAGTAGTAGGCCAAAGTGGAAACAGACTTCACTGGGATTGGATTGAAGAAACTGTGGTATCGGTGGATTGTTTTGTATCAGAGTGGAAGTGGTTCAATTTTGTCCTCAAGGATGTTACCCCCTAGCCCCCTGCAAACACACACACACACACACACACACACACACACACACACACACACCAGCAGCAGAGCTGGATTGAGATGCTCACTTTGTCCCCTCCGCTCAAGTCACAGAGGCTTGTAGGTGCCAGAGGTTTTGATTTAAACCTTGTGGTATTTCTCCCATCTTGCACGTGCCAACTTCCTGCCACAAGTGCACGTGATGCACAGAAGCAGAGCATTTTTTTGTTCTCATTCATTCAACAGAGCTATTCAAAAATAATGAAGTCATGCCTTCTTCTAACGGCTCCAGACGCTGATGTCATGAACATCAGCTTCCCCCCCCCCCCCCCCCCCCCCCCCCCCCCCCCCCCCCCCCTCTTAAACCTTAAGCTCAGCGTGAGAGTGCCCGGTGCACTGGAGAGGAATCCTCCGTATCGACACAGACCATCTCGGAGGATCTTGCGAGGATCGAGTCTCTGCTTGTAACTTGAGAATGGAGTGTTGTTTCCTGGCTTGTGTTCTTTTCTTTCATCCGGTACGGAAGGGGTTAACAGGCTGTGAATTCTTGATTGCCAACTCCCAGGATTGTATCTCCTGTAACTCAAATCAGGGCCATCTGCGCTGGGCGTATGCCTGCCTTCCCCCCTGGCCTACTGCACTCAAAGGCTCTCTGTGCTGTGGTTTGCCCGGCCCCGTCACGTGACTTCTCTGAAAATGCCCCCTCCCTCCTCCTCCCTCTTTATTTCCAGTAAACTGTTTGAAAGGAGGGGGGTGAGTCAGAGTAAAACCAGCTTCCCTTTAACCACAGCTTGTTAAAGAATTTGTCAACGTGGACTCAGGGGTGCATTTTGTGTGTTTGTGTGTGTGTGTGTGTGTGTGTGTGTGTGTGTGTGTGTGTGTGTGTCTGTGTGTGTGCGTGTGTGTGTGTGCGTGCGTGCGTGCGTGCGTGCGCACACTGTGTAGATTTGTACTCATAGCTTTACTTTTTTTCTTGAAAGTGGACCATAGCTTCTATTGCGTCAGGAGTCCTTAATCAGTCCACTTCCTGTGCCAGAGAGAGCAGGCGCAGGCTTGTCAGGAGTTAATGAGATGAACTTTAGCCATCTTCGTGTCGGGGGGTAGGGTGGGGGCTCACGGCCGCTCCGGAGATGTGTGTCTTCTGTGTGAAAGACTTTCATTGAGAAAAAGAGAAATAATACAGAGCGAGGGAGAGAAGAAAATGTGCGTGGGTGTTGACTTGTGTATGGGCTATGCATAGATTTTTACGTGTCTGACAGTTTACATTTGGAGCAGAGTGCCTTGTCGCTGCCTGCTTTCTGTCTATGTTTGAACTCTGTACCCCATCAGCACTCCAAGACTACTGGAAACAGAGTGTTTGCTATAAGCCCACTTTTTTTATAAAAGAGAATGCCCTCTTTTTTCAGCAAATCCAAAATAAACAGATATCGCATTGTACAATAATGCCTTTCAGATGTTAAAACAAATGTCACTGTCATAGTGACATTTGTTTTAACATCTGAAAAATCCTGACACTTGAACATATGTTTACGTTTACAGTATATTAGTAAATCAAGATAAAGAAACTTTAGTACTTTACATTTTTGGGTTTGCTGTATCAAGTAAATAAACAGCCAACATCACCTAGTATCTGTAACCACAGATATGTGGACTGTCATGTTAAATGTGGAGGACATGCTCCTGTATTCATAGTCTTAAGAGTCATTTATGTTCAATTAATGATCCAGGTGCCATAATTCCATACATGTTAATATTGTGACGAAAATCCTGCTATTCCCTCATTTATTAAATCAAATAAACAATGGTGTATTTGCTATTAAATAAAATTAAAATAAAAAAGCGTGGCACCTTTATTATGTTTGAAATAATGCACAGATTGATGTGCCATTTTATTTAGCAGAGTAAGTTTGTGAGGAGCACTTAGAGTTTGATTATTAAAATGAGGAAGTGGTCAGAAGGCGCTCAGTTCAAAGTGGGCCCTGTTCCCCACGGAGCTGTGCGCCATGTGGGGTGACTGTGCCGTTGAGCCAAATCTGGAACCAAAACCTCCACCGTTTTAATGACGCTGCACCCTTGACAACATCTTACCAAATGTAATTGCTGCTAAGCCCAGCCCTGCAGGCCAGCGGTGACGGGGGTGGGGGGAGCGAAGGGGCGGGGGCGGGGGTGGGGGTGGGGGTGGGGGGCAGGCAGCCCCTTGGCAAGCTGCCTTGCAAAGATGGTGATTTTCCATAAGCTGCCAACAACAGAGTCTGAATGTCTAAACCCCAGCCATCCAAGATAGACGCTCCTCCTGGTCGAGAAATGCAGAATAGAGAGAGAGTCCAAGTATATAGTTCAACTATATTAATCACAGTGTCACAAGTTCACACACACACACACACACACACACATGTACGCACACCCCTTTACACCCTCCCCTCACCTCCTCAGGGACCCTTTGTTCACGCTGCGGTGATATTTTCATCCCGGCTCTCATTGCATGAGCTAATAGCTTGACTCTGGCCCATAATATAAACAATATTTCATGATGTCAGAAAACAAATTCACAGGCCGACTCCGTGGCACTAATTGGTTCTGCAGGGTTTCTGTCCGCACTGCAACACCGGATCGTCAGGTGCCCCGGGTCCAGACACGGTCCTCAGCGGTTCAGCTGTAGACCATCCATACACATTCCTTCCTTCCCTGTCTCCCACCAGCTGAGCAGCTCACACACACACACACACACACACACACACTCACACACACACACACACACACACACACACATGGGGACAGGCTAGAATTAAAACTACAGGCAAGGACAAAACTTCATGATTGGACGTCAGTGCAGGCAGAAATTCAAATTGTAAACCAATCAGCTTGCGTGTCCCTTCGCTCCCCCCACCACCACCTTATTAGGTGACCTCCCAAGTCTCTCATGTTTCCTGTCTGCTTGTTTGCACCTCGTGAAAAAATGTCATCAGTTCTGTACTGGTTTTGCTGACCATATTAGGTATGATTATGTATTGCCAGCCCCGCCCATAGTTTAAATATTACGATGTATTAGAAACTGAGGCCTTACTTTTCAAAAGAAAACCCCTTTTTTCTTGTATGTTCATATGAATATTAATAGGCGTTTTTTTTAAAAAAAATTTTAGTTTATTTGTCAGTTAATTTGATATTATTTTAGGATAGAAAAAATAGCTTTCAGTGAGAAACTGTACTTCACGCACAGCAAAAAATGCCATGGATGCATTTTTTTGGAAACACATTGCTACATTAAAAACATCATAAAATATTATGAAAACTAATTATTTGGTTCAGGAAAAATAAACAAACATTTTCTAAATGTCTAAAAGTGAAAGTTCCCTTTAATACTAACTTAAATATGAGTTAATATCAACAGTCGATGTGGAAGTGTGTATGTTTTCAGAAAAGAGGATATCTTAGTTTGCAATAAAAACCTTCTTGTATTTGCATTAATAACTGTGAGTGCATTACATTCACTTCTGTTCACAAATATAAAATGAGTTTGAAGTGTATCTGAAAGGCACAAAAAAAATGCTTTTAATGCAAGACATCTTCATACTTTCATAAAGGCAGTGCAATCTATAATATACAAATGTGTCACAGTAGAAGACGGATTCAATTAAAGCTTTTGAAAATCTATTTTTTTAGTATAAGTCTTTGTAAGGATAAATTAAACATACATTTAAGGCTTTATTCTACAAACATTTATTTGGATGTTAAAAAGACAGCTGTTGCTTAAAACAACTCTGTAAAAATAATTGCTTTATCCAATATGACAAATATAATTTATGAAAACAAAAATGATCTATTGTGAACTTCACTGCCTTTTTTTCAATAACAATAACTTTGCAAATAAAGAATAAACTTGTTTTCATGAAAAAAGTGAAACAACTGCAAGATAACTTCAGACAAATGTAGAAATAATAACGAATAAAAGCCGTTCTGACGTTTTTTAGCTGTAAAATCTATATATTCTACAGCCAAAAGATCAAATCACTAACTTATTAAGGCCTACAATATCAAAAATCTTGCATCGAATATAAAAAATAATAAAGTAAAATGTCCTCAGTATATATGATTATTTTAAGACATTTAAATTTCTATTCAGAAATCAAAGAATTTCTCTCCAAAAAAAACAATTAATTGAAATTGAACATTGGCAAATCCAGCAAGGTATAAAAGTAATAATTTTATAAATTACCTATATTGACTGCGCCTTCCAAAAATATGAAGGGTCCTGCATTAGGGGTTTTCTCTGCATCCCCACTGTGTTTCCAGAAGAGTTTAGTTCAAATCCGAGAGGCAGATTAAGGCTTCTCTTCCCAGAAAAGGTATATTGGGGAAACATCCGTCTCATTGCTTTGAAAAGAGGCTTTTGTTGCCCGTCAGGGGGAAAAGAGCAAGAATCTGTGAGTCATGGATTGACCAAAGTCCCTTCTCTTAATCACACATTCCCAGTTATCAAAGGAATTAATAACCAGCACTGGATGTGAGAGACATACACGCTACAACCAGTTTATCACTTTGATAGAATGAAGAAGTAGTCGAGCCTCGTAATTATTATAGTATGTGGCAGGTGAGTCTGAGTTTATAGCTGTGAACTTGAAGATATTTATGTTGGGAGGACGGTCATGACTTCAGCACAATTTAGACTTAATTTAATTGTGAAACCCACCTTTTTTCATTCAAACATTTAAATAAATAGATATTTCCTTCAACAAGTTGTTTATTATTAGGTGAGTAAATGTTTTTCCTGTTGTATATACACAAGCAGCAACTTAAAACGACAAGAGCTCCTCATCACTTGCACATTTATTTTTGGTGAATGTAGATGAAGTAGAATTAAAACTGTGTAAATATTTTGAAAAGTGCCTGTTTGGGTATCGGGTTTTAGAGGATTAAATCATTTTAAATGAAGCAGGGAAACTTGAGAGGATTTAGAAACACAAATTCTAAAATGTTGTCAGTGAAAATCACTCAATGCACATCCCATTAAAATTCAAATTCAAAGCAGTTTGCATAGGTTTACATATAATTTCTGAGGATCTAATTATTGTGTCTGTCAACTGTAATCTTGCTCAATAATAAATGAACTTTTTGGTGAGGGCACATTTACAGGATGTAGAAAAACCTCCAGTTGCAGCTCGCTCTCATTGAAAAACAAGCTGAGATAATAAAAATAAATATTTACTATTCACTCATTTTTCGTTTCATTTGTACAGCAACATGTTTTTAGATATAAAATGGAGAAAATAATTATGTCAGTACACAACAATAATTTGTAAATAAGCTAAAACATGAACATTCAGAGACGATGGTGAACTCCTAAAAGCAGATATTTGATTATAAGTTGTTATCTTAAATTAAGAAATGATCCTCAATGTTTTGTTTGTTTCATTGTGGCATTTGAATGGGATTCAGAGCATTCATGAAAAATCATTCCAGCTGGCTACACACATTTATTTGACACACTTCTGTGATATTCCCTCTTCCACAGAAATGCTCTGAAAAACCCAGGAAAAAAAAAAACGTTGCTCTAAATTGCTCGTAAAACAAATGTTTCAGGAGCCCAATTTATTATTTGAATCCCAAAACATATACTTTTAAATTAATTGTGAATTATTTATCATGTGAAATATAAATCCGTAATAATCATTTAAAACTGTTTTAATCTGTCGGACATAATCCAGTATATATACAGTGAATACAGTGTGATATGTATCTGATAGAAGCTGCACAACATTAACTAGAATAATACATTATTGTTATTTTGCAATTAGCTGTGATGTCAATCTCAGTAAAACAGTTTGAGATGTCTCCTGTAAATGAAGCAACGTCTAAATGATGCACACGGCATGTGATCAGTATCCGCTAAACATCGCCATGTTTCTAATGATAATTAGAAACATTTTTGCTCTTTTTCAGGACTTTGCCACCCGAGCAAAAGTAGCAGTACAGAAACTCATCCAGAGGGTCGGCTTCTTGGGGATTTTAGCCTGTGCTTCTGTGAGTCCAATCACACACACACACCTTTTTCTTTATATATAATATTAATTATCCTCATTGTGGCGTTTTTAACACTTTAAAGCATTTTGTAATGTTCACAAACGTATTGATGTATTTGACATGTGAGCATCATTCAAAAGAAAATGACAATGAAGTGTTCATCGTATAAACAGAAATAGATATGGAATGTGACAGTTGGATGACCTCATTATTATCAGGGACTTTCTGTAGGGTACCTGGAGAAAACAGATGGAAGAAGCCTCAACACTGTGCTACATTTTTTCATACACTTTCTATATGTGGTTTGTTTTCTAGTTCCTGTGCTGAATTTACACAATATCCTCTTATCATCTCTATTGTCCCCCCCCCCCCCTCCCCCCCAGATTCCAAATCCCTTGTTTGACCTGGCAGGAATAACATGTGGACATTTCTTGGTGCCCTTCTGGACTTTTTTTGGTGCAACACTTGTTGGGAAAGCAGTCATCAAAATGCACATTCAGGTGAGCTGCAGCTAAACTAATATAAATCCATGTAAAAAATGCCATGAGGGATGTTTTTGTTTTCCAAGAATGAAAATACAGACTTGCCTACAGTAAAGCCCTTTTTTTCACAGCACTGTTGTGTTCGAGAGCAGCTGCAGTGCCAACAGTTTGAGATTTGTTTTCTTCAATATTGTTCCGAAGGTGAAGTGTGTTATATAATGGAATCGCATGCGCAGCATCTCTGTACTGTAGTCGGCTGGTAGCAAGGAGGCCATTTTGTGTAGCCAAAGGAGGGGGAGTCAACCATTTTGTGATCGCAGCTGCGATTCCCCCCCCCCCCCCCCCCCCCCCCCCCCTCCCCACCTCCAAGTGCATTGTACAGTAGGCCAGTCAGACTACGGCAGATTGAGAATTCATGGGAAAGTAAAAGTTACATCCTAACCCGAACCCTTGAATAAGAAAGTGCTGTGAGCAGAGTTGGCATCAAACGTTTCTTCTAATCCTGGAAAATCCTCAATTTGTGTCCAGGAATCTGCAGTATGTCTGTGATTACCGTCGGAGGCTCGACTTTCTGTTTTCTTAGCAAACGTTCACTGTGATTCAGAGAGGAAGGGTTAAAAGCATTTGGCCTCACTCCTTCACCGTAAGCAGAAAGCATAGTCCTGCACCCAACTGAGGAAAAAGTGTGGGGGGGGTCCAACCTAGTAAGAGCAAGTTAAAGCTGATAAACATTGTCTGTGGGAGGTGATGGAGAAAGAAAGAGAGATTGGTGAGGGGGAGAGCGGGGGTTTGCATGCATGGCAGGCACAGTCGAAGATTACACCCAGGGGTCCCAGGGGTCCCGTCCCCCAATGACCGAGGTGTGTCCCTCCCTCGCTCACGGAGAGAACGACTTCACCCTGCTCCCTGGCGTTTCTCGCCGTCCCAATCTCTCCTGTAGCTGCTTGTTTTAATCTTCTTCGAGCTCAGGTTTTGCTCCTGAAGCAAATGGTGCTTTGCACTTTGCAGCGTTGGCAGAAAACAAGAAGTGTGAGAGGAAAGGGCAGGTGACGCTGTCCCTCATGGGCCAAGAGGGAACAAAAGGGGATTCTAGTGTGTGTGTGCGTGTGCGTGCGTGTGTGTGTGCGTGCGTGGGCGTAAAACACTCAACGCTTCAAAGCGTGTGTTTTTTTTTGTTTGTGTTTTTTGTACCTGTGATTCAGGTGTGTTCTCACTCATCTCCAAGGAGAGGCTTCCTTTGTCCCGCTCTGCCTCCGCCTCTCAGGCTCATTCGGCTTAACGTCTGAACGTCCACTGTTGAATGGATGCGGCGTCGGCGGCTTTGTGATGACGCTGCACGTCACCCGCGGATGATCATGGGTGACGTCATGGAAAAAAAAAAGGCAGGCCCCTTGAGATAGACAGGGAGAGAGTGAGACGCCCCTTTGTCATGTAGAAAAAGGTTAAATGAGACATGTTTTACACCCTCTGAACACGGCAGTTTAACGCTGCAGGCACTACTCTCCATATTACTGTCAATCCATGAGTGTTCCTTTTCTGTAAACAATTGAGTAATTATGCTTCCCTGTGTGTGTGTGTGTGTGTGTGTGTGTGTGTGTGTGTGTGTGTGTGTTCCAAAGGATTGTGACTGGAATGTGCGTAGCTCTTTTCAGTACTATCAGTTAAGTGAAATGAGCGAGTCAAGACCGTGTCACCGTCAGCTTCCCTGGGTCAGCCACGTTGCCACGTTGCCACGTTGCCACGTTGCCATGTCGCTCAGTGCTGTTAGAAGAGATGTGGGTGCATAAAATCAATATTACGGTGCAAAAAGTCAGGGTTTAAAAATGACCATGAGGAGATTTACTTACTGTACAGTAACATTGTGACTAATGTCACACTAACTCTGTCTAACCTGCCACCACACAAATGAACAGACTACTAATGGACATGTATGACCTCGATGGCATGTTACATAACCTGACAAAGAACACCGCAAACAAAGCAGATCAAAGAGCGCTGTCAGATGAGATTAAAGTCGTTATTGTTATGTGTAACCATGTCAATGTGACGTTGTGTGTCGTATCGACGTGGCTGTCACATGTATCCCTCTTCATGGGGTCATTTATCTTACTCTGTATATTTCCTAGTCTTTTTTTCCTGTCTATGCTTTCATTGTTTTTTTTATTTTAAATGTCATGGAAGTTATTGATGGTCACTCAAAACCTCCCTATTAGGCCAGTTTGCAGCATCTGCACTTTAAACCCTCTAATCAATATTTTCAGCACTCAATAGCCGGTGGAGGTCCATAATTGAGACAGATCTGCATGTCAGAAAGAAGTGTTTTATTTTATTTGATCAGTAATAGCCTGTTGCCAAAGCATCTTGAAAGATATTCTGCTTATCATAAGGTGAACTAGATAACATTTGACTAATTGTGGCCCAACTTAGATAAGACATTTTTAAACAGCAGAATATGTATTTTAATGTGAAACTAACAGAAGCTACACATTACATAAAAATGTAGATGTCTCATCTCGTGTATCACTTTTCCCTGTAATTCGGTGGTATATATTTAGTATCTTTGGAAAAGTTTGGGATCTGGACTAGGATTTAAAATAAGGTTCTGTGGGTTTGAATAATCCTTTTCTGCACAACATAAGTTTGTAATGATGGACCCGCTAAAAGCTCTGTTGGGTTCAGCCGGTCTAATGGCATGTTGAAGACAACCTAGATGTTACAGGATCAAACATCATGTTAGTGGTCAAAATGCATGTTTGTAACCTACAACAACTTAAGAGGGCAAGTAAAGGACCTTTGAAAATCTGGTCAACTATTGTGTGTGTGCCCCTGCTGCCCCCATGCAGGAGGACTGAGGGCTGATATGAGCCAGAATGGATGCCAGTTGCCTCTCTGGCCCGATGACTAAGCAGGAATCAGAGCGGACAGGAGACGGCCTCCAGCCCCCCTCCGAAGCAATGACATATCTCCTTTGATTCCCCTACTCCTCCATCACACACACACACACACACACACACACACACACACACACACACACACACACTCTCTTCTGGTGTGATATGCTGACCTAGTGTACTCTGTTGGTCATGTGTCATAGAGCCTAAGCCTTTTATGTATTGGCCTTCATCTTCATAGCTGTTTTTTTGACCAAACCGCAATGGCGGAACAAGGCATGGGCATAATGGGTAGTGTATGTGTGTGCGTGTGTGTGTGTGCGTGCGTGTGTGTGTGAGGGGGAGTTGAGGAATTAGTGATCAAACTATGATGCACATAATGCCTTGTTCTGCAGCCCGGCAGTGACCTCATGGATCAGTAACTGATTCGCTCTTTCTGTGTTTCTTTGTCATACAGAAACTGTTTGTGATCGTCACCTTCAGCGGGCACATAGTGGAGCAGATGGTCTCCCTCATCGGGTGAGTAGCTCTCAATTTGTGTCTCTGTGTGTGTGTGTGTGTGTGTGTGTGTGTGTGTGTATGTGTACTTGTGTGTGTACTTGTGTGTGCTTGTTTGCTCTCCGAAAGTACCTTCGGGGTGCGCGGCTGTCACACATAAAAGAGTCGATGCCAAACTCGTCGCTTCAGTGTGAGATCGGCCTCCTCCTCTTCGGGACTCTGATGAAGGTCACGTAGAGTCAGAGGTGGCTTTGAATTAAACGTGGGCATTTATTTTGGGTTGGAAGATGTCTATCCAGCTTGAAACGCCTTGTGCAGCCTTTGAGGTTTTGTCACATTGTGTTCTCCGTTTGGCCTCCTCACTCTGCTCTTATGGTCCACATGGATCTTTCCACTGGATGACTATGGGCATGAACTTGTTCTCGGTTCTTCACTGGACGGGATGAACTCTTGTCTGTCATAGGAACCTCATGACACACTGATGTCGCCCTTTGAACCAATTGATCGTTACCAATCCAACCTTTTATTCCTTCATTAAAATAAGGACCCTCGGGAGTCAGACCACTCACACGGTACAATATGCGCTCGTGTTTATTTGCTTCAAACCTCTTGGGAGGAAAGAAAATATCGAGTTTGAGTTACAGATGGGAGTGATTTCACGAAGGAAACTTATTTGTGCCAGTATATGTGCATGCCAAGCTGGAAACGGCATCAGTGTTGTGTTGAATTTACAAACGGCACAAGGCTGACAGACACAGCAGGCTGGTTTTGAAGACAAAAAAAACAAAATAAAAAGTCAAACAAAATGTAACAATCCTACACACACATACAGATAGAGGGCTTCTTGGAAATAAGAGCAAGATGTATGCTGAAAGAGCCTGGGTGCTGCGTGTGGGTGCTGATGGGTGCCATGATGGGTGTCCTTGTAGAGATGCCAGGGGTTTCATTTTTGTTTCAAAAAATATTTTGAAAACAAAGCAACTTAAGTAGCTGCTGATGCTCTTGTTCTCCATGTGTGTGTTTTATTACACACATGTTCTGCCTGAGGTCTCATCAACCGAGCTGAGACAGCTCTAGCTTTGCCAAAAGGCATTTCGCTGTGTTGGGTTGTGAAAGTCGTGCCTCTCTCGTCAGTCACTGCTCATTGATCTGCAGACTCAAAGCGGCAGATCATTGGTTGCTGACAGGTTTCAGTCTGACTCACTGCCCACTTCTTCTCTAAAGGAAGTTTCCCTCACTACAAGTTGTCAACCGTCACCTTCCTTCCTCGCGGAGGCCTTTCCACCCTCAGCTCTGGTTCTCTGTGCCGCTCTCACTCTCACTCACACAGCACCTTGTGAATGGGTGACAGCCTCTCCATTGTAACCCTTTAGGCACACACCAACCGCAGTGTCAGTGTTAACTGTGCAGGTGAAAGTCAATTTACACCTTTACACCCGCATGAATGCCAGCACCTGCTGTTGCACTGGTTCCAGTTGCAAATGAATGCACACACATTAACCATAAACACACACACACACACACACACACACACACACACACACACACACACACACACACACACACCCTCACGCATACACAAAAACATTTGTCCTCAGGATGCCCTCTTTCTGAAAAGTTATATTATACAGCTTTTCTTTTCTTCACCTCAGCAACAGAACTTTAAAAGTTTTCAGCGAAGCAATTAGCACCTGATTATTTATTTATTTACTTAATTACTTAATTTGTTTTCATTTATTCAGTGTACCTATTTTCTGAGAAATCCTTGTTTCTTGGTTTTGCGCAAATAGATTTCTAAAACAATTACTTTGAGTCATGCCTGCATAACATCTTTGATGTTTTTGAAAATTCTTGCACCAATTACTCATTTGCTGTGTGGTGAGTTTTATAATATCTGTGGTATTTCTTTATTTTTAAGATCGTGGAGCACCTGCTTTCTTTTTTCAGCTTTTTTTGCTCGTTGATTAAATAGAGAGACAATGTGTGTCTTTATTTAAAATAGAAGAAAGACACATTTTGTCAAACTGAGTCCAAATCTTCATATTTATGATTAGTTTGTTTTTGTTTTCTTGGCTCTGGATTTAGTCGGGAATATTGCTGATTTTTATTCTCACATGATAAAACTACATGATTAATTTTCCACTCTTTGCATGTCAAGTGAACTAGTTGGCACACACACACATGCACGCACGCACACACACACACACACACACACACACACACACACACACACACAGACACACACACACACACACGCGCACACACACATACACACAAATGTCAATATCCATAACTTCTGAGTGTAATATTTTACTTTCAAATGATCACTCACTGAAAATGTACAAATACTGAACCGTTATCTTTTATGATGTCGCCAATAATATAATTTTTTTTTTAAGTATCAGCTCCATGACAAAACAACATCCTTCACTAAGTTCATCAGCACTTGAGTATTTCTCCTGGTTAATTAAATTAAATTAAATGTATTTATTTTAAAAGTTAGAATATGAGTATATTTTTAGTGAACAACATATTAGTAGTGAAAAATGATTAAACAAATGTACATGTGTACATTACCCTTTTTGCCTTATCTAAAGATGTGTAGCACATTTATTTCCTAAATCCAAACGTATTAATTAATTATAGTTTGGTTATATTTTCATTTGGTAAATATTCCTAGAATCATGATGATGGATATTTCATCAGTCAACAGGGTGGGTCCACACATTTAAAAAATGTTTGTCACTAATGTCAATAATAATTCTGTATCATGTCATATATTATGTCTTAATTAATTAAATAAAGTATCTTATTTGACTTTTTTTAGGGATCTTTCTAAAGGTTTTCACATCAGCAATTCAAATCAGGAAATGTTTTTCTCTGAATGACAAATGGAAAGTGTGTTATTGAAATTCAGCCTCACGAGAGAGCTTTGGATCTCGTCATGAGGCTTTAAAACTGTCAACAGTCATTTTTATCACCTCTGTCAACAAAAAGTCATTTTTTTACAGGCTGGAAATAAAATTTAGAGAATATGCAAAAGACCTTTTAAAGAACAAGTTGAACACAAGTGACTTAACATTTCCATTATACATTTATGACTGTCTGATGTTCCTTTTGAGAGTGAGACCAAAAAAATGTGTTTGGTGGAAAAATAAGTTATTTGACAGTTGTTCAATCTTGTTCTTCCATTTTCAACTGTTTTTCTAATTTGGGGCAAAAGAAAAATGTGCGTCAGACATTTCAAACTTGATCTATTACTTCTTGATTAGTGTTGTGGAAACACATTCATAAATCTCTGGCAGACGAGTTCCACTCTTGTTTTCCTGCCGTGCAAAGCATGTAAGGTTAAATCTACCACTCTCTGTCAGCAGTAGTAGGATAATAATAAAGATTATTTTTGCTTTGAAGTTCCACAAAGTCCCAATAAAAGCCTCCTCCGATGCCTTTTGGGCTGATAACAAGAGGTCTGATGGAGCTGTGTGTCTGATCAGACTTGTTAGGTTCCCTCTGTCCTGTGACTAATGTACGGATGTCTCCTCTTCAAGGACGGCTGTGCGTATGCAGTCATTGTTTAAGTCAGGAAAAATGTTGCAAACTCGCATGAAGCAAGGCTTTGATCGAGATCTGAAGCAGTTGGACGCTCCAGAGGGTTCATGTCATTTATTTAAGTGTTCGTTCAGCAGATTTTTGCCCATTAGTCATAAAAGAAAAAAAACCTACACAGGTTTTCCATCTTTGTCTTTTTAGTTTGTAGATTTGACCAACAAAACATTAACTTTTCAACTACATTATATTGGTCATTATACCCTAACTCTATGGCCCTCTGGTTTCCCATCCTGAGAATCAGAGTCTTATACCCCAACATGCTCATTTTCTACACTTATTTGTGTAACTGAGGTCAATACGCCTGGACAGACTACAAAGAGTGAACAAGCCCCTGCTGCTGTGCTCCATATCATTTCAGATTTATCTTGTTCTGTGCCCAGTCCACCTTGTCCTCCTTTTTCTTATCTCAGCTGGGGCTTCGTCAGCCGGTGAGGTGGTGATATACAGCAGGAAGCGCTCAAAACCAACCACTGCGTGCAGTAATGGAACGGGGAGCTTTCCTGTGTTTGGCATGCTGTCTGGGCCTCCAGTCCCTGGGTTTGATCTGTTGTGAGTCGCTTTGTTTCAGCTGAATCGCTAACTCTGATTCATGCCACTTTTTCAGCAGCCATGTGTGATGATACATGAAGAGGAATCGCTGTCTGCAGGAGTCCAGTGGGTTTACACCGTGCCAGTGGTGACTGTGGTGGGGTTAGGTTTAGTTTCTGTCGAATTCTGGGAGAGAACAACGTGTGAGGTGATTATGTTTGTGAGAATGTGGAAAAGGGAGAAATAAGAGCGGAGCAGAGACAACAACAGAGACACAACTACAGTTTAATCCTATTATATCTCATCTTCGAGCTTTGCAGTTAAAATTACTGTTCTCAATAATCCATCATCTTGATTGAGTCAGTCGCTCTCTGTGTCCTGTATTGAGCTTGGCAAATCCCTCAGACTCATGTGTCAAGGGAGGCCTATCACTGTCGGGCTCTCGGGGAGGAGGCCATTGAGATGCAGAGAGGAAGAGACGAGACTTGAAAAGGTTATCCAGTAAAAACCGGCGCACGTCTCCATGAGAATGCTTCCATTTACATGTCGGTCCATCTCTAAGCCGAAGGTCCATTACCAGCACAAAGGGCCCGCAGATGGCCGCTCCATCCACACAGGGCTGTCGGCATTCGGGGACCACAGCAGGCGGGCCCGCTCAGCGGGAGGCCAGGAGAGAGCCACAGGTCAGGCAGGGCAGCCTGGGGTTGTATGAGCCGCTCACCGGATCACACTGAATTGTTGTTCTGAGAGTTACAGCTCAGTTGTTTTAGCTGTGGTGGTATACCTTAGCGAGGTACTCAGAGGTTGTTAGTGCAGTCAGCATCATGGACACTATTTGTTCTGGTTTCTTTCTCTTCTTTGGTTCTGTGTATCAGGGATTGTTGTACTAAAAAGGACCAACTTTGGAAGATATCCACTTGATTTGTGTAACTCAGACTGTCTCGTATTAGCATCAGACAGTATGGAAATGAGGGATTTTTTGTTTCAATTGTAATACGGGCACCTGAAAGACTAGAAAGTTGGTCAACCTTTAACAAAATCCATTATCATCTTCCGTTCCTGTTTCTTACGAGCGTGGAGGTCGCAACTAATTCTTCTGAACAACTCAAGTAAAGTTGGGTTACTGGAGAAGTGGAATTGCTGAGAACCATGCGAGCTATTCTGGGTTTTCACAGTAGTGCAGTTATTTGTGTGCGTGTAAAAGTACTGGAGTTAGGGGAGAAACGTCTGTTACTGCTTGTTTCCACTGAAGTTCAACCCATCTTGAACACACACCCTGGGCTCATATAGAAACTAGCTTTGTGTGGTTTCATGCTGAATGTGGGCTTGTCTGGCTTGAAGGTAACTGTGGCGTCGCCTTGTAAGAGTTGAAAGCAGGGAGGGATTTTTTTGAATGTTCCCTATGTCACCACATAACTCTCTGTGAAGCAAAACGCACCTATTTGAGGCAAAGAATGTCCTTGATTAATCAATATTATCTGTGCAATAAATACATACGGAACCAATATGAAGGGTACTGTGGCCTAAGCCACAGCTTATTGGTTTAAAGTATTTCACATGTGGTGCCTGTCCTTTTGTAGAAGAATGTGAGTGAAATAAATCCAAATGTCAATGCATTTTTTTTTTTTTTACTATTCAAGTCTGTGTCACATGACTGATCCTATAAATAGCCCTCCTTGAGCCATATGAGCAACGTCTTCCCGTTAACCCAATCTGCCAGAAGGGAGGGTTTTCGATCCTATTAGTCACCGGGTGCTCTGGTCACCTGAGAAGCGCCCTGACAAAGATGCCATTGATCAGTCCTTCCACGGCCTGCCCTTTTCTCCTCAAACAGTCAAGACACCTCACTTGGGATGACGGGATCAGAGGCAAACATGGCAAGACAGTGGGAGTGAGGGATGGAGCAGCAGGTCAAGGCCGACTCTCTCTTTTTATACAGCGTTGTTAAGTTTAATGCGAAGGCCCGGCGGGGCGTCCATTTTCTCCATCCCCCCCACTTCCAGTCGGATATCTCTTGGCCCGCAAGCTCTGACAGAAATACAGTGAGAGGCAGTAACAGTCAGAGAGGTTTGACTCCGAGCCAAAAGGTCGTAATACTTTAGGATAGAATAGAATAATTTAGAATAATATTCAATTATGGTTCGGATTGTGTGCTGTCGGCCTGCGTCTGCAGGTAATGGCACCACGAGGGACTCAAAGGGGTACACAAAAGATCTGAATGTCATTGTAGCTTTGATGAGTAGGTGTCTATGTGTGTGTTTGTGTGAGTGAGAGAAAGACACAAAGAGAGGGAGAGGTCAAACAGCTCTGGTGTCATATTATGTGCCTCTCGGGCACACTGTGTGTCTCGGGACATCCTGCTCTATTCATCCCTGATTTGTTTGTTTCGGGTCACAGTCGCAGGCTCTCGCTCATCAGATCATTCCTGCACATGCTCGGTGAAATTACTAAAGTATTTATTCATCAGGATGGTAGCTGGCTCGTATGTTGTTTTAGGAAACAGTATGCCATTGATTAATTTTTATCAGGGGGGGGGGGGACACAAGACGGACCTCGAGCCAGCGTCATCCACTGAAGTGTGCGCCGTAATGTGTGCGGTGATTTCACCAGTTGTCACGGGTATGTGTGTCTTCGTCTGTGTTGTGTGAGAGAGGAGTCATCCCAGACAGGACCTGACTCAGAGGCCCGGGACCCCTCTCCCTGCTGCCTGCCCTGCCTCCAACACACCTCAGTCAAAACAGCCATGTTGTCCCCCATGAGCCTGATTCACAGCAGATTACTGGAGAGGGAGAGAGATAGTACGCAGGGTAAATACGCTCGCTATTGTCCAGTTGTGGATCAGCCTGAAAACCCAGGCAGCCATAAATCTTGATTATGAGGAGGTTCGGTTATATTCGTTTCATCCCAGTCACATAAATCATTTACTTATTATTTTATTTTGTGTCAAACTTCAAAGATGCACCAATGTGAACACATTGTTTTACTTTGACTAGATCTTAGGACGAGACCGCCACAGGATCTTAACTCACATTCACAAAGTATAACTGTTTTGTTGGTAAATACTGTAGTATTTTGCTTTTTGCTCAGTTGTTGTTCCAGCACATTAGGACGTTCCGTAGCATTCTGTCGCACAGACATCGGCAACTTACACTTGTCTGCACTCGGTGGCTGCTGACCACAGCCTCTGCAGCGTGTCAACTCCAATGCATGGCCGTCATCAGAAACACTTTTGACAATATGACAACTTTTTGCTTTTGTGATCGGCAAACTTTGTTACAAAAATAAAAACACTGATTGAATTGACCTTGCTGCCTGTCTTAACGTCGAATACGTCCTTGCTGCTTTGTGAAGCAGTGCCTTATAGAGCAGAAGTAGAAGGTACAGCTGTACTTCAAACGGTCTCAAGTTCTCCTTTATTTCAAGAGCCGTATTCCACCCCGTGACCTCGACTCGTTGGCGTGTTTCAGACCTTCACATTTATTTAGCGTGTCGTAATGCGTTCATTTAACTCCTCTTGTCTGTTTCAGTTTTCTGACTTGCTGCAAAATTTCCCTTTGGGAGTGACAAAATGTCAATTTAAGTCAGAATACGGTGGGTGCGGTTATCACCGGGTCATTAGGTGTTCATTTAAAAGGAGGGCTAGCCGTCCCATCGGAAACAATGTCGCCATAATTCCCACACAGCGGTCAAGCATGACATCACACGATGGATGGAGACACTGGAGTATCAGCGAGGCCCCATACCTTCTTCTTCGTCTGTTCTTCCACCTCCTCTTCTATTTCCAGGCTGCCAGTTGCTGCCACTCTACAAGTAGCAGTATGACTTGTCTGGACGTGTCTCCACTCACATCTGACTCACACCTTTCTCACTATTGAAAGGGTCAAGGCCTGGTTAAACAGTGACCCATCAACACCACACCCCTCCACACCCAGACCAGGAGGCCTGTATGGGCATGCTGACCTGAACCTGGGGGGTAAGGGGGGGTTGGAGGGCTGTTTTATGTGGCTGTCTGGGAAGTGAGATGAATAATAGACTTCTATAATTGGTGCCCCCTGATTTCCTGGCAGCACTGCGGGCACCGGAGAGGATAGCATGTGTCCGAGCTTGTGCACACGTGTTTGCATATGTGTGTGTGTGTGTGTGTGTGTGTGTGTGTGTGTGTGTGTGTGTGTGTGTGTGTGTGTGTATGTGTGTGTGTGTGTGTGTGTGTGTGCTGGCTGACACAGATGTCTGTGGAGCAGGGATGTGATAAACACACTGGGCAGGGGATCTCCGTCCAGGAGTGGGCTCCATGCTTAAGTGGTGAAGTCACTGGGAAAAAGTCCGGTTGAACTGGAGGAGGAACACACACCCACACGCACACCCACACACACACACATACACACACAGATATTACCTTACAGCATTTGCACGTGAATCAAAATGTTCCTCACAATAAAGTAAAAGATACTTCTCCCATAATTCCATTATTTAATCATTCTGACACTTAATACAATCTAATTGGAGCAGTAGTAATTTATCAAGCATGTGCTGATAAAAAAGAATGAGTTGGAGCGTCAGTGTTTCGCACAGAGATGGTGTAGAGGTCAGAGTTTCAGTACCTCGGGTCAGAGCGCTGCCTAACCACAGTGTGCGTGTGCGTCTTGCGGCGTCTGTGCTGTTGTGTTAGGTGTGAACTGTGACCCTGTGGAACATTGGGTAACACTAGCGATTGCCTAAGCCAGTTGTTGTGATGGTGTCGTAACTAGTTGGACCTGGCCAGGGTTTGGCTGTCATGTGAGCCCTTGTTCTCTATCATCCCCTCAGGACGTCAGGGCACGTGTGTGTGTGTGTGTATATATATGTGTGTACTTTTGGGATTTTATTAGCAAAAAAAACAAGAAATTGTGACTTTTATGAGTGTGTGTGTGTGTGTGTGTTGAAGTGCCATTGGAGGTGGCAGCCTTCAGAAGGGGCAGACAGGTCAGAAGTCGCCTCTGACTCATACTCTGTGGAATTTAGTCTTCACGAAATGAACACGGGACACCTAAACACGCTCCACGCTGTGTGAACAGGAAGTGATAGTTCATTAAAAAATAAGAGACTGGCGTGACTCTCACAAATTGACCCTCCACAGTAATAGAATGGCTGCAGGAAGGTATAAGAGATGTGGGGACTTTCCATCCATATCTCCTTGTTTAGTTAAAGCGTATCTCCCCGTCATTTCTTTCCTGATTATTGAGGAAGATAGCATCTTTTCTTAGTTAACGAGCCTGGTTTCTGGAATTGTCCTGTGCTGTTTTTTACACTTATTTCTATTTTTATACTCGAGGCTGTTTCCATCTATCATTAAATGATGATGTATGGATGTGTAGTTTTTGGTCCCTAGTTGTCATTATTTTTAAAGATGGAAATTTGGAGCAGAGGATGCTGTTTGTACCTTTTTGTCCAGCAGCCTTACAGCAAGCATTGTACTCCAAAAGATACAAATAGTTTATGTGCTACTTTTTCTGTCAGAACAACGCAGGTGTCCTTTGTGTAGTTTGTGTAGTTCACAGGAAAATATATAGTTTTTCATGAATTCTCTAACATACGGAGGTGATGAGTGTTGATGAACAATTGGGGACCTGTAGAGAATGCAGGTCTCACAAATCTACCTTTTAATATTTTGAATTATTTTGTCTTTATTATTCAAAATGATTTTGGTTCTGTCTAAATAAATTAAATATTCATACTTTAAGCTGTGTTTGTGTGTGTGGCGAAAGCAACAGATCTCTTTGTTCTCCATTGTTTCTCTTCTTTAAAGCTCTAATCCAAAAATGAACTCTATTGTAAAGTCCACTAACGTGCAGCATTGTTGTATCAGACCAAACACACTGAGGCAAATAGTCAAACAGTTTGTGTTTGTGTTG
The DNA here is from genome assembly GCF_009769545.1 of Cyclopterus lumpus. NCBI lineage: Eukaryota > Metazoa > Chordata > Actinopteri > Perciformes > Cyclopteridae > Cyclopterus > Cyclopterus lumpus. The sequence continues at coordinate 19,121,233 of NC_046979.1, forward strand.
CACAGATGTATTGTGTGACTGCACTGAGAGTGACTTTAAAAAATAGAAAATGTATCAGTTGGATGGCATTGTCGGAAAGCGTTTCTTTTGTTCTTCTTTTTTTAAGAAAAAACGTACGTGGGTCACTATTAATTTATTCTTGGATGAAATGGTATTCCGCCTCTCAAAACAGTCGTTTTGCATACTTTAATAACACAGGCTTTAAAATAAAGTTTGTATGGATGGTCGGAAAATGTCAATTTTGTGTCTATTTTTATTTGAACTGCCATCTTTTTCCTTCATTCATATGAAATGATGCAGTTTGAGCTGCTGAGCTCCTCTTCACACGTCACAGACAGTATAGTCTGTAATTTTTACATTTGTTAATTTCTTTAAATACCTCTGTTATAACTTTTCATTTCAGTTACTATATTAGATGATAACAATTGTCTTGGTAGATTGTGACTGCTGTATTGCATACAGTCCTACAATCCATTTGCTATAAATATCTTCAACTCTTAATGTCAGCAAATTTGATGTTGATTAAAAAAGTTTTCTTTTTCTTTTTCCTACTGTGTGTAGGTATAAGTATATAAAACACAGCTATGTTGTTGATATTATGCCACATGTATTTGCTGGGAATCATTTTTGTAACCCAGGCATGTCGAGCTGATTATCTTTGCCCAACTTCTGGAAGTAATTCAGTTAATTGGAAAACAACTGTCATAAAGTTTGATAGGATCCACACGTGCAGTCTTTTATGGTTGTACAACCACCGACATTTTAAGACTTGTCTTTAACTGTAATTATTATCCTTTTTTAAAACTATTTTCTCTCTTTGGAAGAAGAGTCACATTTTATGAAACTGTTCGGATCAACGGCAATGTTTTTTTTAAAACTTTGCAATAAATTACAACATTTTTAAATACATTAAATAATTGTTCATTATTTTAATGTGAACATTTTCATGTGAAAATCCATATTCATATTCTGTCCTTTACTGCCTTTATAAATTATGCAAAAAAAACAGTTCAAATAGAAAAACTATATATTCAATGTAATTTTAGGCATATATATATATATATATATATATATATATATATATATATATATATATATATATATCAGTTTAAGCTAAATCAATACAATCAAAGGCCATGATCTATAATTCAGCTTTTGTATTTTATCAATTTAATTTAGAACAAAATGATTAAATCTGATATGCATGTTCTGCACGCCTAATTATATATATATATATATATATATATAACAATTTTAATCAAATACTTTTCACCATAAATTGAGATATGATTATCTTTTGTTCTAAATTAGTCCCAACATAAATGTGCCAGAGCTTGTGAAGATCAGTGTAAAGATTAGGCAGAAATGCTCTAAGTAGTTTAGTTCAAACTGATGAAAGTGCTGTTTCTGGAGGCCACAGTGTTTTAGAAACTCACCAATGAACAAAGATACAAGCAAGGAGTTTTCTTTTAGTCTCATTTAAAGGACAGGATTTTAATAAACCGTTTTTTTATGTTTGCTCAGTAGCTGCAGAGTAAATAGTTCAGGCTTATTGTTTGTCAAATTACATCGTATGTCTGTTGTAAATGTCTGGTTTTTTTTCTCCCTTGCCTCAACTCAACCTCGAGAGAAGTCCAAAAATAAATTTTTAAATTCCCCAAATTTTACTTAACATTTAGATCAAATTTTACTAGAATCGCTGATCTACTATAGGTATTTACTATTTATTACATATATTTAATGCATGCAGAAGTTACACAAATCTCTCATTTAATTCCAGTTAGAAGTTAATTTTATCTCGAGAACTAAGAAAGTAAATATTCTGAACTTCTTTCACAAAGAAAGATGATTAGCATATTATGTACTGGTACTCACTGGTGGTAAATCATGAACACACAATTCTTAAATCCAACACTTTTCACAACACCCTCAGCAGAAAGTGAAAAATATATTCCCAAAAAGCAGAAAATCAGCAGATATTTAATGGAAAGAGCAAGAGACTGTCCTGACTGAGGCATTAAAAACGTGTTTTCGACTTGACTCTCTTTGTCGGTGGATTTGCCCCGGCTCATGACTCAGTATTGCTCATCGTGTAGGAGATGATTCGCCCGCCATTTCTCAAAACTGTTTCGCTCACTCTTTGTCCTTGCTTGTTTACTTTTATCTGCTGAACTCGTGTATTTCCCCCTGTGTGTTCTGATCCTTCTCGTTCTTGTGCAAACTCACATTCAGCTTTTCCTCCAGGTGATCTCTTTTTTTAATTAGCCTGGTAGGTTTCTGTTGGTGTAGATGATAGGGGTTTTGTGACGTGGGGGATGGGAATAGGAGAGGCTTTGTTTCCCTCCAAAACAACAAAAAAAACAGCTTGATTTTTGATACCGTGTGTCCTAACCATTTTCTATTGTGTAATTTAAAGCGTGATCCATCTGTTAGACTTCCTGTCTGCTTTGCCCATTCACTCGTAGGATATCTATTGCCTCGTATGAATTTAATCATTACTAAAAGGCTTCCTTGTTATATACTCAATCATTTAACGAATCAGTTTTCTCCTAAGCATAACATAGGTGTGTGTGTGTGTGTGTGTGTGTGTGTGTGTGTGTGTGTGTGTGTGTGTGGAGGTGGGGAGGGACGGAAATGACTTGCCTCCCTCAGAGAAAGTTATCAGCCATAAACTCAACCGTATGTGACATGACTGCCCCCGCAAACCTGCTTTAAAATCTTTGATGATGCCTCCCCAACACGAACAAAAGACTTATTGGTGGAACATGAGGAAAGTTTTGAAACAATAGCACACGGGATGTAATTGACTGTGTATAGCCACATTAGAGAATAATTGAAGGTCTTTAGTATGTATTTGTTTAGTGATTAATCACTAGCTCCAGCCTAGGGATGGGCCACTGATTCGCTATTCTAGGGCATTCTCTGCGTCTTTTTCTTTTTTCGTTGAGTGTGTGTGTGTGTGTGTGTGTGTGTGTGTGTGTGTGTGTGTGTGTGGGGTGTGGGGGGGTGTGGGGGGGTTCAGTAGTATGCTTGTAGTTGGTGGCTAAATCTTGTAAAAGGGTTTCCTAATATGGGCCGTCTTACAAGGAGCGCCCTCCCCTCTGTGGGCCATCCCCCCCCAGATCTCTCAGCCAGTGATGACACAGCTCGGTACGACTCACTTCCTCATTAATTGGCTGAAACCAGTTCTTACAGGAACCGCCTGTGATAAATGTGAGAGTTCTGAGAAGTCATTCATTTCTCCTCGCTGCAGCGGCAGAGGAGGCACTGCAGGGGAGTTGAACGAGTTCACCGGTGTGTGTGTGTGTGTGTGTGTGTGTGTGTGTGTGTGTGTGTGTGAGTGTGTGTGTGAGTGTGTGAGTGTGAGAGTGTGAGTGAGTGAGTGAGTGAGTGAGTGTGTGAGAGAGAGAGAGAGAGGGAGAGGAAGCCAAGTATGCATGTGCGTATTTGTGTGTGTGAGGGAGAGAGAGATAGACAGAGAGAGGAGAACGGAGCTGGAGAATGTGGGTGACTACTGCTGTACGAGGACCGGCCAACTTTATTATATGCCTCTTTATTTTTACATTTTCGTTTGACTTTTTCATTTGGTTTTCCAGCAACACTGTTTCTTAAAGCTGTGGTAGAGGCTGTACTTTATTCTCTCTGTGTGTTCATGTATTTGTGGGGATGAGCGCTGAAGGCATCGTTTGCTCTCCCCGTCTTCCTCTCCTCTCAGAGAGGAAGCAGGGGAGAGCGACACTGTACAGGACATAGGACAGCATGCCTCCCTTTGTTGCTGCCCTTGGGCTGGTGAGTAACAATGATGTGACGTGATTTGTGCCCCCCTCTTTCCCCACATGCCTCCCCCCCACCCCCTCCCTCCCATTCTCCTTCTCTCTTCTTCCTTCCTTCCTTCCCTCCCCCCCCCCCCACCCCCCCATCTCTCTCTCTGTTGGTTGAGGCAGATCTGTTCCACTGCTGGGTGCGGCACTGCAGAAGCCCTTCAGGGAGCACTTGGAGGCCCAGAAGGCCAAGCTGCACCATCAGGCTGGAGAGGGGATCCCAACTGTAAGTACAGGGGCCTCAGCGCCCGGCTCACAGCCTCTATTCATTCACGTGTGCGCGCCAAGACAAGAATGCAGCCCCCTTACTTTTGCCTCCTTCTCCTTCCACTTTTTTCCGTTGCTTTCTTCCCTTTATCTCCGCCTTCCTTTATAAATCTTGACCTATTTTCTCTCTCAAACACAATTCTGTTTTCAACCTCTTCACCTGAACCATGAGCTTTCAGATTTAAAAAAAAAAAAAGAATGTAATCAGTTTCATGTATATTTTTCAAACTTAATTTCATGTTTATAAGAGAAATGTTGATGTTGTAGACTACTATGACCTGTAGTGATACAGTAGATTACAGAGGCTTGTTTAGGGACAGAATGACAGAGTTGGTTAGCGCTGCACTGGGCGGGCTGGAGGGGAGGGGAGGGGGGGGGGGGGGGAGCAGAGGGAGGAGGAGGAGGAGGAGGAGGAGGAGGAGGAGGAGGAGGAGGAGGAGGAGGAGGAGGAGGAGGAGGAGGAGAGGGGCCAGTGTGGGGTCTGGCTCCACTCGCTGTATTGAACTGTACTACTGTAGCACGGGGCGTGCTGACTCATGCTCCATCTTACCAATCGGGAGTGTGTGTGTGTAAGTGTGGTCACTCCCCAATGTGTCACACATACACACACTTGCACTCAATGCCCTCCCTGAACCCAGCATTGACTGTAGAAAGGGGCGGGGGCCCACGCTTCGCCAGTGACAATCCATCAAAAACCCCTGTCTAGAACAAAAAGAGCCAGTTGTAGCTTTAAGCCTATTTCTCTTTCAAAGCTTTTTTTAAAAATATTTTTTCTCCCTTGATTTTTCTCCTTTCTATGCGCAAGAAAAAAAAGGATAAACTTTGAGTTGCACAAGGACAGATTAAGGCATTTCGAGAACAATGTTCCTCTTTTCTTGTAACTTGAGCCTCCTGCAGTTACAGGAGAGAAGCGAGGCAATTTAACTTGGTGGAGGCAGGCTGGGGTCAGTGGGGGCGTTAGAGGGAGGACGGTGGGGGCTGCCGCGTGTTTTATTACCCCTGATCTCTATCTGCACATGGAGCTGGATCCCCACCTAGCCTACAGCATCAGGAGCAGAGGGGAGAGCAGGGTGTGGGGTGAATGGAGGGAGGGAGGGAGGGAGGGGGGGAGGGGGGAGCCCTTCAACTTACTGACCCAGCTCCTCTCTCTCTGTTCTTACTGTGGTTCCTGGCAGGAGGAGAGCTGGCTGCCGTGGCTCTTTGAGAAGGTTGTGGTCATCATGGTATGCTTCTTTGTCTGCTCCATTGTCAACTCCATGGCACAGAGCTACGGCAAGCGCAAGCAGCAGGACAAGCACTCGGAGGGCAAAGCCGAGTGAAGGCCAGATAGCAATCGCAGCCAACCGTCAACTTCAGAAGCTCCCGACAAATCCGTACTCATTTCAGCGCTCCCTCCTGGCCCGTAACCCGCCAAGTATTAGCCTCCAACTGGTTCCCCTCTTGTTATGGTGGCAACATGTTTATGTTGAACTTGGACTTCCATTCACTTGCTTTTTGAAGGCTTCGCATTCGGTAGTGATTTCCGCAATTGTTCTCTGCAAGGTAGGTGCTTGTTGGGATGCGTGCGAGTGAGCTGTTGCGTCGTTTGAACGTCCACGTCGGTGCTCTCATCAGCTCCTGAGCACGTGAGAAGAAGCTGCTGGCCATAACTCCCCTTAGTGAGTGAGGCCTTACGCTGCGCTGTCTGTGCCACTAGAAGAGTCACTTTATTGGAATAAGCTAAGAGTGTTACTTTTAATTGTGAAGTGTTTAAGTTTAATTTGTTCAATAATCTAAATATGTATTCTCTATTTTAGCTTGTTCATTGTTAAGACTGTATTGCACTGTGGAGTTATTTGGCAGCATTGGCTGCGTGTGTAAGATAAGACGTGTAAATGACTTCTAAGTTCGTGGATAATGATATTTCAAACTGTTCGCAGTCACCACTTCTTTTGTGTGTGCAGTGAAGCGCATCAAGGTACTTTTGGATGAGAAATGATAAATCGGTCATGAATCACCCTGCTGTTCCCTTTGTCTGCCCTTATTGTTCTGCTTCCAGGAAGAGAGCATATGAGTCAGCCCGGGGCTACTTTACCAGATGCAGCTATATATTGAATCAGATCTGAGGCTCTGTGCGCGTGTGCCTGTGTTTGAGACGGGGAGTGAGAGGGAGATAGTAGGTTGGGTTTGTGTGACCACCGCCACATTTGTTGCTCTCCCTTTTATCTTTTATGGATTTAAGCAGATTGGCTCCACTAATAGACGAGGACTGCCTGGAAGTCTTAGTATAGACAGTAGCTGCTCATTTAACTTAGAGGCAGGCTGTGTCATGGTAAGTGTTTTTCTTTGTCTTCACTTGTCCATTTTTTAAATGTTATTTATTTATTATTTTTAATTGTTTTATCCGCTTTTATCTCCGGTGAAGACGGCAAGCTTATGTTTGACATTACATGAGCATCTCTCTGCATTTCATATGATCGGTGTTCTTTTATTTCCTTTTTGCTCGGCAGATAACGTCAGCTGGCTCTCGGTGTATGCGGTACATTCTCTTTTTTTTAAATATTATAAATGTTCTTCTCCCTCTCTGTACCGCTGCTGCGCTAGGTTGGACTGAGCACAGTGGGCGCTAGAACAAGCAGGGAGGGGGAGAGGGAGAGCGAGAGAGAGAGAGAGAGAGAGTGAGAGAGAAAAAAAAAAAAAGAGCCCTAGAGTGCACAGTGAAAAGCGTCTGTGCCGTTACCTCAGCTGAACCTTCGAATGAACTCGTTGCACTGCCTCAGTCACGGAGCCAGGAGACGAATCACTCGAGTAGATTCAAAACAGAGGGGCACTGTTGAGCAGGCTGAACCCTGTGCTCTGCACCAGCTCTAGTCAGAACATTCACATCTCCTCTTTTCTCCTGTCATGGTAAGTCGGATCAGGGATCCTTTTTTTTTCCAATTTTTTTTTCTTTTCATTGTTGTCGTTTCTGTTCATGCGTACGTCTCAGGCATGTCCGTCACTCTCTCGGCCTGTCAAATAGCTTATCAGACTGGTGTTGGCTGTTAAGATTGCAAGGCGACAACAGTCTGTAGGCTGTCTGACATTTCGGGCTCTTTCATCTGACCAGCATCCTGTTTTGTCCTCCTTCTGTTATTGCCATCGTCTCCGTTAGCATCAGTTCCCATTTTAGAGGTGTGTGTGCTGCGATGTCACTTCCTTTTATCCTAACCGCTTGTGAAACGTCAGTAACATTGGCCTATTGTTTATTCCCTCCATGATGACGTCTGTGAGGGTTTTCATGTGGTTTTATATGGGGAACTGTGTTTTTGCATGTTTGCAAATGCAGATGTAGTGATGTCAGTAGAGTACTTCTGTATATGCGTACGTGTGTGCGTGTGTGTGTGTGTGTGTGTGTGTGTGTGTGTGTGTGTGTGTGTGTGTGTGTGTTGGCTCTGTCCTCTTGAATTTCCAGAGAATCCAGACAGCGCACACCTTATTGCAACACAACACATTGTGACACACAGTCCTAGGTATGGTACACGCAGTGCTCACCCAGCGCTCCCCTTCCCTTTCACACTTCCTTCTTCTCTCTTTACTGAACTTTCTTTGTTGCTCAATACGCACTTTTTTTTCTTGAGGGGATTTTCTTTTTCTTTTTCGAAGGGCGTGTGGCAATTGGTAATTATACAAAGCTGAAAATTATTGCTTGACCAGCGGATACTTTTGCCGCAAAGCTTCAGTTTTATTTTAGATTCTTTTTTCTTTTTTTCTTTCTAAAACAGAGCAAAAGGGTAAAACTTTTTCCTTGTCATAAAAGCAAAATCCTTGGATAACACTGGAATGGCTCACTGGCTTAGAGTGTTTTTCTTGGCAGTTTCAGGATGTCCTGTTCCATAAGGGAGCCCCCTTTTGGCATGCCTGTGTGTGTGTGTGTGTGTGTGTGGATGTTTGTCTAGAAATTCTGTTTATATTTTGTAGTGTAAGTGCCTCTATTCTTTGTCTAGTATATCTGTACCGCAGTTATTTTAAAGGTATGTAGTGTTTTCTCATGTGCTTTCACTATAAATAAAGTCCATTGAAAAGAGGATTGGTGTTCTGTTCATTATGTGATAAGTCTTGATCACGCTGGGCCGGTGTTGACCCTCAGTCCTCCAAAGAATCTCACATGTCAGCCGAGAAAGGGGGTCAAGACGGATACTGAGTCCAGCACAACTCAGATTTCCCCGTCTACCGTTTCACATCCAAATGGTTATCGCATTACTGATTTACTCTCTCCACACTGACATCATCTCCATTTCAGATTCCATGTTCAGCCATTACGGTGAGCTGTGAATATAGCTTCACTTGCAACACTATTACCATAAACTAGACAGTGTATTAGCATTAACTAATAATAATGTGAAACATTGTGGCTAAATTATTCCACCAGTTTAAAATATGCTTCCTATATTAAACATTTACTTTGATTTAAATGTGGGGAATGTGCCATGAAATAAATGATGATAAGATGAAATGCATTCAGTTTTGTTTGTGTTGTGTCACACACATTTGCACAACTTCGTAGATGAATCCTTTAAATACATGTCATACTTTATACACTTTTTCCAGTCCTTTTAAATAGATTTCATGGTGATATGATTCAGGTCATTTTAACCTCAGATCTGGTCTCTGTGGGTATGAGGTTAACAGTGGTGTGTTGGGTTACTGTGATTTTGTGTTCTGGGGTCAGTGGTGTGACCTGTGCTAAGAAACACCTGTCGGAGGAAGTCCTGTTCCCAGAGCGGCCACGCCCCGAGCACCATGAAGACGACATTCTCCACCAACCTACCCCACCCCACCCCGCCCGGCCCCGGGGCTGTGGCTGAAAACCCAACATGCAAATCCTGCCTGTCCAAACAGGCTAGGGGACTGGTGTTCAAATAATGACTCTGCTTTTGTCCTTCCTCTCGTCTGGTCTCTCCATATGCTGTACAAGTACTACCCCCCCCCCCCCCCCCCCCCCCCCACACACACACACACACACACACACACACACACACACACACACACACACCCCACCTCCTCCACTGTCACCCGCACTTGAGTATTTTCCCCCTCCCTAACCACCGAGGGATGCTGATATATCACTGACTTCATCCACCACTCACAAGCCCACTCTGCATTTGGTTATCCACTTAGTTCCTTTCACACTCTGTCTCATTAAATTATGCTGACCAAGTTCATTTGTATTCCCCCTTTCCTTTAAAAAAATAATTACAATCAAAAAAATCCCATTAAGCTCCTTTAGTAAGTAACAGTCAGACGTCATATGGGACCACAGTGGAGTGAGAAAGATGCTTCTTCCCAAAGGAAAGTTCACGGTATCACACAGTTTGATGTGTAGTGCCAAACTGTTGGAAAGTTAATTGTAGTTCGATTGCAAGAATGAAAAGAAAAATCTTAACGAAATAAAATTAATGGAATGTAAATGTCATCTTTATATGTGTGGATATCTCTTCATACACACGCGTGTATATGTGTGCGCACACGCATCATAACTGGTTACTGTGAAGCCCCGGCTCCAAAAGCCTTTGTTTCCTTTATTGTGGCTTTTGGCATGCTGAGATCAAACAAGCTTACCAGCGACATCAGGCCCTTCACAATTCCCTCCATCTGAGAGGAGCGATATTACTGCTCTCATTTGAATTAGATCACAAGGGCGATTCAGAAAGATTGAGTGTCTCACCCAAAGTTCTTCAGCAGGCACTTGGCTCGCCTCGGTTGTTGCGTGATTTACAATGATTTAAATATATCAGTAAAACCGTCACTATGTAATAAAGTACTATTTCTCAGATTGAATTTGACACAACAGAACCCATCTCCCTTGGCTGTGTTGAACTAAATTCTGCGTTGGTATTTTAACAGAGCATAGTTAGGCAGGAGCATCTGCTGCGCCTGCCCACGCAGTGCCAGCATGGCAGACAGCCTAATGGCTGGTGCCAGGTGGCAATGCCAGGACACTGACGAAACACACACACACACACACACACATCTGTAGCTCTTGGGCCTTTCTCAAGGAGTTAACATCCAAGTCGTGTTTTGTATTTGTTGTTTCAATTTCAAAAGGCAGTTGAAGAAATCTAAAACAGGGACACAAATCAATAGTTGTCTATAAGCTTTTTTTTTGTTTTTAGGGAGTTACTTTCAGAGGAAAATATCTCAAACTTGATGTTGTCCCAAAGCAAAAAGTACAATTTGGTTCTGTGCAACCTTTCACAAATGAGCTTTGTGTGGCTGCATGTCATATGGAGACAAAGGAGTCACAGACCTGCCTAATCTCCGTTTCTCCTACCCTTTGTTTTACCATAGAAACTGCACCATTAAAGTGTGTCGTAAAACACACAAGGGGTGTGACTGCTTTAGTAGGACTATAGCAGCAGCAGCATGCCTGAGAGTAGAGTGGGCGTAAAATTCTAGCAATGTACCTAAAAGTCCAACGCGCACACACACACACACACACACACAGTCAGAAGCAAGCCTTTGATGTGAAAGGACGTCACTGAGTAAAACCTTTGGAATGCTTGAAATCCAACGGTATGGACTTCACTCTGCAGCTGACTTTATCCTCAGCTGAAGCACAGCTTTACGTGTCAATGCAGGTTTCTGTGTCATGACACGATGCCATCTCACAGATATTACACAGGAATGTCTCACACTGCCTTGCCAATCATGCCAATTCTGTGACTGCGTGGTGGTGCAATTTCTGTCGAAGATGCAAATTAGGCAACACTTCAACTGGCATCCCGGATGTGTAAAGAGAACTGGATGCAGAGTAGGAGGCGACGCCTATCAATTCTGTGAGCAGGAAACAGTTTGACATTTTGGGAAATGTGCCTACTAGCTTTCTTTTCGGGAGTTAAATGATCCACCGTCTCGGATCGGAGCATCCTTATTTGTTTAAGTCAGACACCAAGAGAAAAAAACCCACGTATTTTTAGATGTAGCTTTTTGCTCTGACACATGCCGGTATATATATATATATATATATATATATATATATATATATATATATATATATATATATATATATATATACCGGCATCAGAAACATATGACATGACTATTACCAACTGAAGCTCTCAGCCTTTATGGCAGTGCAATCAGAGCTAATTTTAGTCTCCTCCACATACTCTGCATGAGGCCTGTTTACCGCATGCAGCGCAGTTGGTTGTATGCAGCAGGCCCATCAACATGCTCCAAACAACCACAAAGAGCAAAAAAAACCAGACACATCCACGCCAGACTACACAGCAAACACACTGTGCTCCCAGCTCATCTGGACGGGCTTTTCTGCAGTGATATTCCATTCACTTTTCTTTAAGAGGAGACACATATATTCATCCCACACACTAACAGGCTTTTCTAAAAATAGAAAGAAAGAAACTTTATTTTATTTCAGAATCCAGTCAGTAACATTTTTGTGGAACATTTTTGTTGACAATCAGAAATTACTGCATATACATTTCAGTGAGAAAACATCTTTAATATGACCCTTTTTAAGCTCATTCTGTTATTCCAAACTCTAGTGGACATATCAACATGTATATGCATGATTGTTCCTGTGAGCTTCAGTTCCAGTTCTGCTCACCTTTCCTTTGTGGAGACTTTGTGTTGATTGAGACATTTCAAATATGGTTAGAATGGCCAAAAACCAGCACAGCTAAAACGACAAGTGTACACATCAGTAATATACACGTCAGTAATATTATATATATATATATATATATATATATATATATATATATATATATATATATATATATATATATATTATGGCTGAGCACATGAGACTACTGACCCTTTGAACGACACGTACATATATAGGGACTACTTAATATCTGGCTTTAAAAACGTACCGTCTATTCAATAGACGGTACGTTTTTAAAGCCAGATATTTAATCGGTATTTGACAGAGATGATCACAATAGACTGTATTGTGATAATTTCTGTCAAATACATGCTGCTGTTTAGTTAAAGGAGAACACCTGCCATTTCAACACTTTAATATTATTTAAATTTAAATGAGCATCATAAAAAACAAACAGATCTGGTAGGGTTTTCTGAAGGTATTGGTACTTGTTGTCCACACGAAGAACATTCACATTGCACAAGGCTTTGTCCCGCAGTAAACACGTATGCATTCAAGAAAAAATAAAGAAAACACACATCGAGACACTGACAGCTTTCACCCTCCGTTTTATATTAATGACCTGTCATATTGACAACGTCCAAACATGAGAAGACGGTATATATGCAAAGTGACTTTGAATGCCGACCCCAAGCCATCACACGGACCCACAACAGAGCCCCGGGACTTTCTAACAGTGTCTAGTCTGTCCTTTTTTCAACATAAACAAAGCTAAACAAAACAGAGAACACACACAGAAAAACATATTTCCTTACCCAGTGCAGCTGGTTTTGATCACCGGGCAATCAAAGTAAAACAAACTATCGGATGGACTTGAGGCAGCACTCAAAGTAAGGCCGCCCTGCAGGGGGCCCGTCCTGAGCCTCTTGGGAGTGGGACCCCCCACAACAAAAGAAGCTGTGGTAGAGCTTGACCTTCTAGCTCCTAGTGGGAATTTCAACTGTAATCATTTTTCATCTTTTACTAAATTATGGTGGAAATCAAATACTTTAACAATGACTCATTTCATTGATGTGCCTTGCTGCAGCTGGGACGCCCTGCTGACTGCTTTCACATCAGCTGTATTGAAGGAAAGCAGCAGGAAGAGATTGCTGAAGATTACATTTATTTAATATGCACCTCCAACAGGCTTTCCTGTTTCCCTCATTATCATTATGAGCAATCGTACCTTTAGATTCGGGAAAACAACTGACCTAAAGAGGGGGCCATATTGTAAAAACCCTGCACATGACTTGTGTCGTGATTTAAGATCATTGTTGTGCTGTCACAGCAGGAGATCTGCTGTTATTTGAGGGGAATGTGCCTTTCTGTATAAATTAACTTCTTAAAATCCCCCTTCACGTAAATAAAGTGTTTTTGGTTGGAGTTTTCTTTCTTCACTTGGATGTTTGACACTACAAAGGTGCTTTCACATTTTCACCCTCCCCTAAAACACACACGTTTGTTGAAGGATAGGCATTTTGTCAGTACTTTAGATGGGACCAAAGTGCTGCGATAAAGTGTATCTATGAAGGCAGATATTAGGATGAATGGCTTTCACACCCTGAAAAGGATTCCCTCTTCCTTGCTGCCACCTACTGGTAAGAAATGGGAGCTGTAGACAGACCCAGCAGTGAATTACAGGGGCATGATTGGAAAGAACCCACCATGAAACTGAAGCAGCTAAATGGAACCCAGCCGTCACAAATTTCTTATTAATATCTGTGCCTTTCTTACTGCGAAATGTCAAAATGTCCAATTAATCAATTCAGCTGCAAAACATCTGTATGAACCAATGTGACCAGTTATGAAGATTCTTGCTATCAACATTAATATATTTAATTCTAACAAACAAATACCATAGTTACGTTGCTGCGGTAGTTCTTGCTAGTTCCAGTGATAACTGGTAAAATATTTTCAAAGAATGAACAGGTAGGATGTCCTCACCTCCAAATAATTATAAAGTAGTTTTATTCCAGATTTAACGTTGCACAATTTTCCAAGTGTATGTATGTATATGTGTGATGCTGAAACCAACATAAACGATGTCCCACAGGATTACTTTCTGACATCACAAAGTAATGTGTTTGAAACTGTTTGAATATGTTTCACATCAAATTAAACAGCACGACATGAGCTACAATAATTAGTAAGCTGTTTACAAATGCTCCAAACACAACTCACACAATACTAAAATAAGAAAAAATAAACAAATAATAAAACATGAATAACTTTTTTTTGAATGCTGTATTTGCATGTCTTGAACCCCATTCGTAATATAAGTGAGATATATAGTCTGGTACATGAGAAAACTCAAGTGGCCCAGATGGTGACCATGTGCCCAAATGCCCATTTTGGAGACCTCGACTAAACTGTCTTTACTAACAACGCCCTAATTTTGTTCTGCTTCACTTTTTCTAAGTCAAACTTTGCAGATATACTGTTCTTATATTGTGCTATGATTTTGAGGAAGTGTACACCTTTCAGCTGCATAATTCTAAATAGATAATCATAATAATAGTAATAATAAAGTGCGTTTTTACAAGGCATACCTGTAATTTTGAAATGTATGCTGTGTGCCATCTTCATTTAATCTTAACGAGTAACATATAGGGTGATATTTACACATCTGAAGTGTTCTCACAAGTGTTTCCTTTTTATTAGAACCAAAATTATTCAAATAGCCCTTGTGGTAGAGGAGATACACTCTGTTTAATATGGGTATGCAAACGGCTTACGGGTCAACACTATGCTAATGCCAGTGGTGGAGGAAGTATTCAAATCCTTTAGTTAATTACCACACTGTTAAAAAAATACTCTGTTATAAATAAAAGTGCTGCATTGGAAATATGACTTGAGTAAAAGTATGTAGATGAACAGAAAAATGGTCCCTGTGACTATGCATTATTGTAATAGCAAGACTTTGTTCTTGTAGTTGGTTGAGGTGGGGCTATTTTAAAACTATTTTGTGTAGTAGGACTACAACTAATGATCATCTTTTTTATTATGGATTGATCTGCTGCTTATTTTCTTTATTGATTCTTTGGCTTAGAAACAATTTGAAAATAGTGACAAATGCAGGAACGAATCGACTAATCGTTTCAGCTGTAGCCTACTTCCACATAATGTTGGGAATATGAATAAATAAGAAAAACACATATTTAAAAACCTCTTTGTTTGTCTTGAATACAAACCAATTTGAATTAGTAAAATAACGTTTTTAAAATAATTATGGTGACGTCAAAATTACAATATTTCAGAAGGTGTCAGAAAATACTCAAGTCGAAGTAGAAGTACCTCACATTCTTACTGAAGTACTTTAAGTGAGTCACCCTCCGTGGTTGTGTTCCACCACTGAGCAAAGTGTTGCAATTCACTCGACTTGCTGTGGAACAATGTGTCTTATGTATCTTATGAGTGAGGTTAAGGCCTCGGTCATTAGTTGACACTTCTCCTCTAGTTAGTCTCCGAGCCCGCCCGGGCCGAGTAGTGCCGGTGGCCGACACTAGAGGCTCCTCCGCTGCCCGTCGTGTTTCGTTAGCTAGAGGCTAGCCCATGCTTTCCGCTGTAGCCGGTTGTTACGGGGATGGTTCTCCCATGAGGCGGGGGAGCGGGACTGCGTTTTCTGACTAAACACCAAGCGAAGTGGCGTGATCATGGCCGGGGTGTTCGACATCGATTTGGATCAACCGGATGAGAATGTCTCTGACGACGACCTCGAGGACGGGGTGAGTTAACGTTAACGTTGAGGCTAATGCCGCTGCTGTTAGCCGGTTAGCACGTCGAGGCCTGCGGTGCTAGCGCCACTGGCCAGGCAGGTATCCGTTAACGGACATGTCCTCATTCACCCCTTTCCCTCGGGATTGAGCAGTCCCCGTTACACGGTGTTTAGTAGAGACCTGGTTGCAGTTCCCTGCATTTAAAATGTCGTGCGAGCACAGTTCAGTTTCACCCCGTCTCGGTTCGGTACAGCCGCGTAATTAAGAAGTGTTGACGGCGGACAAGTTGGTGTTTCACGGCATGTGTTCAGGAAACCACCCGCTCGAGACGCACATGACGTTACCCGGCGAGGGGCACGGACGTCGCTATGGCAGCAATGTGTTGTCGACGGGGGAAATGGATAACGACGCCAGAAATAACGCAAGCCGAATACAAACGGAAAATAAGTGACCTATAACGCCGCGTTACATTTCACCGGGCGTCACTCACTAATGATACACGTCCGACAATGGAGTCAGCGGTCTGACTGCTGCATCGGCTTTAGTCTGCTGTAGAGACGTTACGGGACAGTGTGGGACGATTGGTGGTTCTTCCACTAACTCACATTAAACATGCAAATAAGTGGATATAAATGTGCTCGCAGCAGCAACAGGCTGACACCCTACCAATGCTAGCCGGACTGTGTAACCAACATGAACACACTGTTTGATAGCGTTCACTAAACGTGAACTTAGGAGTTTCTCATCAGATAGCGTTACTACCAATGACTCGTTAGCCGGTAGCGACCACATCCACACACGCGAGCGTTTTGCTGGTAAACGTGTGTCTACTTAACCAGCCCGGTCAGTCGTAACGTTACCCGTTAATTTAAAGCGAATACACTGACGCTAGGCTCAAGTAGTGGGGAAGGAAATCATGAACACTAAAAGTAAAACGCAATGTACCGTCCACAATATGATCTACAGGTAAGCTCGGGTTGTGGGTGAGTAACCCCGTGCCTCTTGTTTCCAGGGCCAGCTCAGTGAGTCCATGGACCAGTGCAGTGGCTTTGACTTGTAAGTACAACAGAACCATACCACCAGTTCACTGGCTCCCTGAAGGGGCAACACAGTCCTAACATGTCCACCTGGATGACTGAGCTGTCCTCTAGCAGTCGTGGATATCCTCTAGTGCTTTGACGGCTTCCATGTTGATGTTTTTACAGTACAAGTACTAACAAAAGCTTATTGGGTGACAACATAAAGGGGAAAACTAAACTTTAATTTCTCACATTGATGAATATATATATATTCTCACATTGATATATATATATATATATTATTAATAATACTGCTGTGTCTTTGAAATTGTAAACGCAATGTTAAGTGATTGTTTTAAATGTGATTTTCTTTTACTTTTTTTGTTTTGCCAGTAACATGGATGACTGTGAGAAGTTTGAAATTTCAGAGAACAGCGTCAACAAGGGAACAGAGCAGATCAGGCCTGAATGCTTTGAGCTGCTGAAAGTCCTGGGAAAAGGTGGCTATGGAAAGGTGAGGCATCTCTTTGGAAAAACGTGTGAATTTGATGAATTATGATGTAACATGACTTGAAATTTGAAGGTTGGATACATATATTGGGCGACTGTGGGTCAGTGGTTAGCAGGTCCTTCTTTCAATCCCCGCCCTACTCGATGTGTCCTTGAGCATGACACTTAACCCTGAATTGCTCCCTGTAGCTGTGTCTACGGTGTATGAATGTAACATGTAAGTCGCTTTGGATAAAAGCGTCAGCTAAATGTAATGAAATGTAATATATTCTTATTACATATATATATATATATATATATATATACCCCCATGACAAAGTGCCAGTTTACCTGTAGGTCTTGAATTAAATTCAGTTTTCTCATTAAAGGATTTGTAACACATTACATGATACCTTCCAGCTGTAGGCAGGAGGGTGCTCAACTTTTTGGTTCAGTTTTGGTTTCTATAATGTTAATATATCCAATCCTTTGTTGCTGCTTATCCAGGTCCTTGTCACATCAGTTAAACTAGTTTTATCAGCAGAAATTATGAACTGCTGGGATGTACAGAAAACATTTGATATGATATAGATTGTTATCTATGTGGTATTTAATAATGTCTTAAATCTAACTTGGTAAAGATACAAGCTGCAGATACCTGTGGAAATGTTTATGGATTCTGCTTGATATGATGTGCAATTTATACAGGTGTTTCAGGTTCGGAAGGTATCAGGTTCCACCTCCGGGAAGATATTCGCCATGAAAGTTTTGAAGAAGGTGAGTGAATGGGCCAGTTTAGCTGAATTTCTTTTTTAAGTCAGTGAGAATAATCTCATTAATTTTAGAGAGCAACTCAATTGCGTTCATTGTCCATCAATTAAAGGTGAGCCTAACTGCCCCCTATAGAGAGTAGTGTAGTGCTCCGTTAGAGGAATGGTGTCTGCATCATTTAATCCACATGGAAACAAAGACAAGTGGCGTACATCTATGAGCAATGAGCACATTAGATACTCCCAGTCGCCTGTATGTCACTGGGCCTTCTCTGGTGGAGGCTGTTTCCCATGGAGCTCCAGCTCTGCTGGTTCTGTTCAGCTCGACCTCCTCTCTGCAGCTGACACAGAGCCGATTCCAGACTTTGCTCGAAAAGCCAGCTCATATTCCCCGAAGTTTGAGGTTTTCTTCGGATAATGACTGTGTTTATTGGCTCCATGAGACTTGACTGTGGCTACCAACCTGGTGTGTGATAATTGCTTTGTTTCTGCAGCTGATGTCGAAGCTTTGACACAAGCTAATGGGGTCAAAGTTGTTATGAACAGTTTCACAGCCTGACTCGCTGCCTGCCGCTCTGTCCCCTGCCAGGCCATGATTGTGCGTAATGCAAAGGACACAGCTCACACCAAAGCAGAGAGGAACATTCTAGAGGAGGTGAAGCACCCTTTCATTGTGGACCTCATCTATGCCTTCCAGACCGGGGGAAAGTTATACCTCATCCTGGAGTATCTGAGCGGTGAGCATCGCTCGGCCCGATCAAACAAGCAGTACAGCTCACACCCCGTACATACACTCGCATGTTTTTTTAACATTTTACGAGCATGGAAAATTGAGTGTTGGATCTATCCTGCAGGTGGGGAGCTGTTTATGCAACTGGAAAGAGAGGGCATCTTCATGGAGGACACAGCCTGGTGAGTTAGCCGGTCTGTCACCAGGAAAGCCGTAACCATCTGGGATAACTATTGCCATGAGCTGACTAATTTACAGCGTTTCTGTTCGTGTCCTGAGAAACTAAATAAACAAGTCGAATCTAAATCTTGTTGAATCATTTCAGCCCACTTTCCACTCACTGCGTTTGTCCCCATATTGTTTACAATATAAACCCATTTCCAGATGGCAACCGTATGGGCATCTTAACCAACAGCCAGCGTTGCCCGTAGTCTCTGCACGGTCTTTTATTGCTGACTCGTGATGTACGGGCCAGATAAGGTCTCGGTGCCAGCGTGAGCCGTTGTCTCGGTCAGACTGATGCTAGCAAACTCGTTTTGGGGATTCTAAGTGGAGCATCCGTTTTATAAAAAACAGGCAGATATGTGACACTGCCTCTGAGGCAGTCACTTTGGAACGTGGACAAAACGCTTGCAGTATCTGCTGACCTGTTTTATAAATAAACACAGCCTGTAGATGAAAGTGTTGATTACATGAGCCAATAGGGGGCGGGGGGGGTTTGATAATCCCAGAATAACCTCAATGACATTGAGAATAACTGCAGATCACTGAGCGGGACATTCACAGACCTAGATAATCAGAAACGGATTCCCTTGATGTCAGCGAAGGTTTGCTGAAAGTGTGACCCGCGTCTGTTGACAGTTTCTACCTGGCCGAGATTTCGATGGCGCTGGGTCACCTGCACCAGAAAGGCATCATCTATAGGGACCTGAAGCCTGAGAACATCATGCTCAACGACAACGGTACGCAAACCTGAAGGGTCCCTCACAAGAAAGGGAATGTTATGGGGGGAAAAAAACAATTATTTCTACTGGGTAGGTTTTTCCTCATGTTCTCACTTTGGTCCCTTTTCCTTCTAGGACACGTGAAGCTGACCGACTTCGGTCTTTGCAAAGAGTCCATCCACGACGGAACGGTCACCCACACTTTCTGTGGCACTATTGAATACATGTATGTCCATGCATGATCTCATAAGGATGCACATTCGGGCACACTTCCTTCCCAGTCTGGTGTATCTGCTGTATCGTCGTGGTCATTCCCTTCTCCTTCCTCAGGGCTCCGGAGATCCTGATGAGGAGTGGACATAACCGAGCAGTGGACTGGTGGAGTTTGGGAGCGCTCATGTATGACATGCTGACAGGAGCAGTAAGTGCACACTAATCAACCCCATAGTCTCATTGCTAGAGGAAGTACAACTGTAGTCATTTCACGTAGGAAGCATTTGCCCCTGTTGCCAACTGTTGTTTCGGTCCTGCTACTTTTTCATAGCCCCCGTTTACCGGAGAAAACCGAAAGAAGACGATTGACAAAATCTTGAAATGCAAACTCAGCCTTCCGCCTTACCTCACGCAAGAAGCCAGGGACCTCCTGAAAAAGGTGAGTGAAGTTGGCCTTCTGCCTCGTGCTTTACTGGACTCTCATTCTTCACTCCTTGAACAAGAAAAGTGAGTCTCAGAGCTTTCTCTCTCAGCTGCTGAAACGAAACGCTTCGTTGCGTCTCGGGGCCGGACCAGGAGATGCTGCCGAGATCCAGGTAAATCCATCCGCCGAAAGTAGCGTCGCAACAGCATGTATGCAGTGTGTTAACGTATTGATCTGGGTCTCGATACAATAGCTCGGAAAATGAGAGCGCTTGTTGGAAAACCTTGTAGTAGTCATAACATAATAAAATCCCTGCTGCCGTCATTGTATTTCCAAGGCCCACCCATTCTTCCGTCATATAAATTGGGATGACCTCCTCGCTCGCAAAGTAGAGCCTCCATTCAAACCATACCTGGTAAGTTTGCATTTCTTTTTAAGCAGCAACATCGTCCGGGGCCAGTATTCTGTCCCTGCTAGATGATTACCTGCCTTGCTATTTGTTTTGTCAGCAATCGGCTGATGACGTCAGCCAGTTTGACTCCAAGTTCACCAGCCAGACTCCAGTGGACAGCCCTGACGACTCCACGCTCAGCGAGAGTGCCAATCAAGCCTTCCTGGTGGGTCAATGGCGCTCTACCTCCCAGCAAACAGTGGGCCTTTTCTGTCTCCCTGTCTCACTTTCTAGAGTTTCCAGATTGTTCACAACTTGATAACAAATTCTATCAAAGCAGATTTGGGATTGAGCATCTAAAGCAACGTTTACTCTTGCACTTTGCTATTTCTGTGTTGTCTGCAAACAGACATACAAACAGAGGCCAGCTCTGGACCCAATGTCTTTATTTACTTGGTAGGTCTTTTAATGCATCCCATCTGGTGTAGTCCTGTTGGCTTTCCTGGAAGCTTCTCTCACTGTTCCACCACATTGCATGATATGGTTTACTCAGGGTTTTATTGCTCATCATCAGCTGCGGGTTGTTTTGGGAAAGATGGTCTTTTGAAGAGGAGGACTCAGACCTCTCTCTGTTTTTGCCACCCCTCCCCCAGGGTTTCACATATGTAGCCCCATCTGTGCTGGAAAACGTCAAGGAGAAGTTCCCTTTCGAGCCAAAGGTGCGCTCACCACGGAAGTTCCCAGGAAGCCCCAGAACACCTGTGAGGTAACAGCAAGTCTTTGTTGTCTCATTCCAAGTCCATCTGTTGTATTCTTCCACATAGTTCAGACCTTGTAAAATGTAACCGTGTGAAATGTAAATGTAAATCTCTGGACCTAAACAAAGCTCCTTTCCGACGGCACACGTCCTGCCTTTCCGAGTCGGGGTCAGTGGTGTTAATCTTGAGTTGAATTTGAGATAAAAAGAGAACACAGATAAAGAAAATTGATAAGCTTCAGATTGTCTGTAGGTATGTGTTGTCACTGAACAGACACGCGTGATTTGCTCTGTGATCTTCTAAAAATACGGGCTGGTGCCTCGCAGACAATAGTGTCTCAAATATCCATTTATTATTTCCACAGTCCGCTGAAGTTTGTAGGAGGGGACTGCTGGCCCCGGGGACCCACTGGCCGCACAGTGCAGCCATCTATGGAGGTGTCATCGGTGGAGCAAATGGACACAAGCGGCGGTGGCTCTGAGGCCTCTGCGCCGCTCCCCATCAGGCACCCTTCAGGCATCAATGCGGGACCCTACAAAAAGCAGGCCTACCCCATGAACTCCAAGCGGCCAGAGCATCTACGGATGAACCTATGACGCTCTGCTCGCCCCACGAACATTAGGACTCTTCGAATTCCTCGTCTTCTTCCTTTTTTGTTTTTTCTGCTTTCAAAGAGACTTGTAGAATATTTTTTTCGAATTGACTGACACTGTCAGTGCCGATCACCAGCTCTTCCAGCAGCGCCTTCCCGTCCCTCCTGACTCAGCTTTGCCACCTCGGGCTGAAGCGGATAATCAGCAGTGAAGTACAGCAGATAAGAGTCGGGGGAAGTTGTGTGTGTGTGTGTGTGTGTGTGTGTGTGTGTGAGAGGTGCTCTTCCACGAAAGTGTCCTCGCTTGTTGTTTGGTGTACTCTACTGGCTTTATCATATGATTTACTGGTGCTCTTTTATCCCCAAGTCTGGTGAATGTTAATTCTAATGTTAGTGGCTCATTGCCTATGTCACAGTGAGAGAATTTGGTTACGGGGCTTTTATTTCACCCTCAACATGGCCTTTTTCTTTGTTGAGCAATCATCTTGTGAGAACTTGCAGGTTGCACTAGGTAGATTAGCAGTAGGTAGATTTACTGGATAACAATTCCACGATGAATACAGTGTTCCTTCATGTTTGAGGAAAACAATCAAATTGCCTTTGTCACTGGAGCGTGTGGTCAGGAGTAGGTGGAGCGCGAGTTACGGAAAAGCAGCTATAAAAAGACCGAAGTCAAACTTCAGCTGAAACATCACAAAAAGCACCACAATCAATACAATTGGCTAACACTGCTTCACTTAGTCTGGAGGCCTGCCCAGAAGCCATGTTCAGTTTCTTTCTGTTGAATGTAAACTGACTGTAGGCCTTTTTTCTTTTCTTTCTTTTCCGTAAATCTCCTGCGCTGCTTGGCTCTAATGACCCCTGCAGCATTATTTTGTTTAGCTCGTCTATTCATGCAGTCTCATTGGCTCTGTCACGTCGACGGGCCGACCCAAAGGACGCACCGCCACACTGATGTCACCGCCTCGGTTCAGTCGGTGTTCATGTCTTCGTGTATGCTTTTCGTGCATTCACAGCACCTGGGCTCTGGCGGTCGGGGTGAAACCCGGTTTGGGCTGAGATGTAGGACTTGTTGCTTTATGAGCCTCTGGAGTGAAGCCATTCAAATCCTCTTGAATATGATAGCTGAGAGTGAGCTTCAGTTTGAACGGCCCCCTGATGTTTCTCGTTATCCAAACACTTAAGAGTGGAAGGAATTGACCAAACAACCAAATCATTTTTTTGTTTGGTGGGAAGAAAACAAACCCTGGACATCGGCCATCGAAGTGTCGCTGGGTTGATTCAAGAACCCCAAGGTTCAACGGTCAAACACGTTTTAGGTCATACTGTCATATTCAACGGTCAAACACGTTTTAGGTCATACTGTCATATTCAACAGTCAAACACGTTTTAGGTCATACTGTCATATTCAACGGTCAAACACGTTTAGGTCATACTGTCATATCTGCTCAAACTGACTGTTTCCCACAATGATGCCCGCAGAGCCAGTTTATCCTTCCATGGTGTGTAGCTCCGTGTCCGTCTTGATTTTCTTCTTCTACCATTCCGGGACAACAATTGTGATTAAGACCAGTCGCTCCACTTTATACTCCGTTTTGTTAATTTGTTCCAATATTTATTTCAAGTGCCAATGTGTTTCCACTGTATTGTTCACACTATGCAAACTATGTATTTATTATGTAGTATTATTTAGGTCAAGCAGCAGAGTGGGTTTTCATTTGATTTGGCATTGTCATTTGAGACTTATTTTCCCATAACAATAAGCATGTACAGTATGATTTTTATTTCAACAGAACATGTCTTAGGCATTCTCAGATGCAACTTTTTCTTTTTCTTAATCCCAAACATTGAGGACGATTACCTAAATGACTTAAAGTATTTATTGTCTGGCTTGGTATCATATTGAAGGGGGACTGTCAGAAAAATATTTTAATATCTTAGACTTGAACTTCAGTTTGTATTTTGCGGTGCTTAAAGCAGGGGCAGTGATTTCGGGGGGTGACTGATGCTAATTTCTTTGCTCCGCGGTCGGTCGGTCGGGGTCGATACTGTTCTCCTGTTCAGTGAAGTATCTTCCACACCGAGTTGTTTGACAACCATCTTAACAAGCATCACCTCTGACTGAAGTGTGTTGAATAACAGTATTCCTGTTGCTCTGTTACCCCCTAGATCTGCCCTTTCAGATGGGGAATGTTATGCATCATGTATATGATGGAGTCAAAATAAAAAATATTGCAATGTGACAACATATGTTCATTTGAACTGTTGTCAGGTTATCTCAGGACATCAGGATCTCCTAAACCTCGATTGTCGCTTAAAGGTTTAGCTACTCAGCAAATAATTGATCCTCAGTTTGTTAGATAAGAAGAATCCCAAACATTCAAATGGTAGAGTTTTATTCAGATAGTTTATACATCTAAATGGATAAAAATAACAGTGAAATGATTTTGTCCATAATAAAATAGATGTTTCTCCCAGTCTTTGGTATTTACAAAAACAAGGCTGCGTCGCCTCTAGAAAAATAATGTGTGAGAATTAGTCTCCCACGCTCAGTTGCGTCCTTTTTATCAGACGATGAAAAGAAATGGGATCCAAAAGCCAAACTTTATCCATCACAAGGTTCTACTTTAGCCTGCCGTGGAGACATGCTGCCAAAGGTCAGGTCAGCACCGGGCCGTCTGATGTTCCCCTGTACTGGGCCTCCTCGAAGCCTTTGCAGTCCTGTTCAAGCTCAAAAAGCAGAATTCAGAAAGCCCTCTTCAACCGTTGATTATTACAAATGAGTCACTTCCAAAAAAAATGCAGAAACACAGGATGAGAAAGGATTTGTGTGTTGCATGTTTGTTCAATTGTGATGGAGGAAAAATATTTAAAATACTTTTTTAAATATATATATTCTCTGATGTTGCCATATTTACAAATAGCAGAAATTGAGAAAGTAGAACAATTTGCTGCCCAATAAGGAACGTTTATATCAAGAGTGAAGGTGAATAAAGTTAAAACAAAAAGGGAAAAAAATTTAATAGAAAAATCAAAAATCACTTGAGGGCATGACAATAATCAACTTTCTCTTGTCTGAGTGTGTAGGTACAAGTAGGGATGTGCTGGTAAATAAGCCATAAAAATGCCTACAGTAGGTGCGATGTGTGTGCCCTTACTGACCTCGGCCTGCAGGGGGCACAGCCCTCAGATGAGTCATTAAACAGTGTACAACATGTCAGTGGGGGTTGAAAGCAACAGAAAATCACATTACACATAAGCTTATACCAATGCCCTGCACCCAAAAGCCCTGTATCGATCAATAAATCTGCAGGTGTGGAGATGTGGCTCCGTCCCGCCATTTGTAAACCTTCTCTGTGATCACGATGCGGCAGAGAGGGCAGCTCTTCTCCCGGTTAAACCACAGGGCGATGCATTCGTCACAGAATATGTGCTGCACAGCGGAAAAACAACAAGTCAGCACGTCCTGCACGGAGCCTACAGGAGTAGATCTACGCAAGTGATGCACTACAGTTCATCCGATTCAGGAAAACAACGGGTCAGAGATATAGAAAACATGGGGTTATTATTACAGGAGCGGGGAGAGAAACTAAATTGCAGGAGTACAAAAGTGATTTAAAAACAAATACTTATATGAGAGATTTTCTCACGTAATACTGCTCCTGCTCAATGCATTTCCTGGACTGCTGTATGCTGTGATTAAGTTTGATCTAAATCTATTGATGCCCACACGGCACAGCAAGCTGATCAATACAGTTCACATTAAAAATACAACTACAATGATCACAGAGCCCTGCAGCGCACACTTGTTTGGTTTTACCTGACAGATCAGAACCCGGGGCTCCCTGTACTCTCCCTGACAGATGGGACAGACGTCTCCAGCCTCGCTGCACTGACTCCTAGTGGCTGCTGAGCCTGTATGCTGAGAAACAAAGAATACGTTGAAAACAGCTGCTTACTGAATGTGACCATTTATCAAAGAGGTTTGTTTACCACTGACCTCGCCTTTTACCAATATCCTCACGGTTTTCAGGAAAGACGCCCATTGTCCGTACAACCCTAAAAGCTGAAAGGGAGAGAATCACAACAAATGTTAAATAGAAATATATATTTTTAACATTAATAATACAAAGAAATATGACTGTTTAGTTTGACTCGTCACACCTTCAGTATGAGGTAGAGCAAAGCCAGCAGGACCCCCAGTGTGAGTCCAGGGGTACCGTCAACCTCCTGGTACGTGACCAGGTAGCGGAACCAAATCGGGACAGGTGCCGTGGCCTGGTGGACCTGGCCCAGCTCCTCACTCAGCATCACCCACCGCCCCTGGAGACATTTAAACGCACAAAATAAAAGCTACTCAACCTGCACAGCCTATACAAAACATCATTCTTTTCTTTTTTCTTCAACAATCCAAATGAGAAATCCCCCACTCTCACCTGGGTTCTGTATGTCACCAGTGAGGATGGCAGCAGCAGAATAAGGCACTTAATCCCCATAAAAAGGAACTTTATTATGAAGTTGGTGATGCCGACAGCCCAGAGAACCTCCCAGAAACCCAGCGGCTCAATGGTTGGGCTGAGGAAGATGAGGCTAGAAAGAAGTGGACAATCAGGTTAGCGCTTCACTAAACGGCTGTACAGGTGATCAAAGTCCTGCTGGATGACAGAGCTGCAGTAAAGTCACCCAGAGTATAAAGAAATGACCAGTGTATAAACAGCTGCCTACTCGCAACACACATACTCGTTGAGATTATAAGAACACGTCCTTGGTTACAGGAAATAGCCACAGTCATTGTTGTGGCTAACAGACACAACAATGAGATGAGGTGATGCATTAACTCATACCAATAGTGAAGGGTCTCGGGGAGAAAGGTGTAGTAAAGCAGGAGGGTGGAAGAGATCAGGAACAGTAGCAGCCATACACACTGCAGCTTTGAGTGACGGCCCTAGAGGAGAAACAGGCAAACACATGGTTTAGGAAATCGAACAGCGATAACTTGCACAAGGAATGTGTTCTCCTGTTCTCATCTTACCTGAAGAAAGACTTGAGTTTGAATGTTTTTATTCACATATAGAAAAGTTGTGAAGAGGCCAACCCCAACTGCTAGACCTGGTAAATGGAAAGAAAAGCGTATAATACGATGCCTTGTGTTCACAGCTGCAGCACTGGTGTCCGCTGCACTCCAACTCACCAAGAGCGTGTTGGATGACGAGTTTAAAACACACAATGACAAGGAAAGGAAGACTCTTTTGAAGCCAGCGGAAGAGACAGCGAAGCTCAGACAAGGAGGTGCTGGGCTCTCCGGAGTCCAGATCGGAGTCGGGCGGGTCAAGCTCGGCCTCCGAATTCGAGTGGTGTGGCAGCCGGTTGGGTCCGTGTGGCTGAGAATGGGAGTGGCTGTGGGAGTTGACTCTAGACCTCCTGGATGATGCGCCTCCACTGGACTCCCCGAGCTTGCTGGTCATGTTCACCCGCACCTCATTGCTCTCTGGGTTGGCGGCGGCAGCAGCAGCAGCACCACCACCAGGGGCCGGTGTCCTGGTAAGTTCTGGTTGCAGAGTTGGGGTTAAACCGTTTCCTGTATGAGCGCCCCGCTCACATGCGTCAGGCTGCATTACAGCAGGAGACTCCCTCAGTTTCAGCGCTCTTCTGGAATCAATCCTTTGACATAAAAGACACACCTTTTAAAGTTGTAGTCACAAAGTGTCCAGCATCAATTTACAAGTTGGACAATAGTTACTAATGGCAGTCGCAGTCGTCAGTTAATCTACGATATAGACTCTACATCACCATATTTCTTATCTTGTAACAGAGGGCTCCCAGCAAACAAAGTGTGTCAATACTAAGATAACCTTGTGATCATAGTGTAAACGATTATGTTGAGTTACTTTAACAGCTCTGCGGGGAGCAGTGTTACAAGAGCTATATGGATCTTTTTGTGTAATAACTTGCAGACTAAAAGCTGTCACGCTGACACATGAAGACAGCCATTGTGTGGTGTGAACAGGGATAATTATATGGTGAACTAAGTTAAATTGTCAAGCAGTCAGTTTATTAACCATCCACAACATCTCATCCAGGCTATGAGCGAAAGCGTATTGACCTAAATTGAACTTTACGTCGGCTACGTCAGTAATTTCGAGGCAATAAACCCAAAAAGTAGTGCTAGGCAGACCAGACCACCGCCTCCTACACAGAGCACTGCTGCCGTTAGCATTAGCTCGCGGCTAACGGGTCATCAGGCCAGACAGGCGGAGGGGAACGCTTCAGCTCACCTGTCATTCTGCACCCGGAGTTTCATGATAAGTTATTGGTCTCCATCTAACACAATGTCTCCGTCGCCAAACTAAATATAAGCAAAAGTAAATGAAAAACAAAACTAAGCTGTTGTGTTTTAGGCTAAACCATAAGCTGGTCGTTCAGACATCTTGACGTTGTTTACGACAGCAGACGTCGCGAACTTCTTCTGTGGATTTTTACGGCGCACCGGATGTAAAATGCTGCAGTGGCTCCACCTACTGGGACATTTTGAAATCACACGCAATAAATTATAACAATTAAGGGGAATGAACACGATTTAAACACACGCATAGCATTGTTATAACTACCTGTCACTTTTGACTGTAATATGTACTAATACTGTTATAATGTTACACATTGTACATATCATATACTCGGTCACTACGATGGACTCCTAATGGGTTTTGGCTACAAGCCCTACCTCATGACCCCTGGTGCAGAGCCAGCACCAGGCCCTCAAGCCCGTTTCAATGGGGCTCTTGCTCGAACGAGAGCCCGGATTGAAATGACCTTCGGCCAACTGAAGGCCAGATTCACATGTCTGCGGGGGCTGCGGGTGGCACCAGACAGGGCATGTGACATCACTGTGGCATGTGCAGTGCTCCACAATGTGTCTACAATCAGGAAGGAGAAGGTCCCAGTTATCATGGACCATCCTGAGGATGACCTAGAGCCAGTCCACTTGGATGAGCCGGTCTGGCTCTATTCTATTGGTCTATTCTATTGGTCCGCCTGTAAATGAAGGTGCACAAGAAATAAGAATTTCAGTTCAGTTCCAATTCATGCAAAAGCTCACAAATACTTTAGGCCAAGCTTTGCTTTACATCCAGCTGCCGATCAAGCAATGCAATCTCCTTGTGGAGCTTCCTCATTTTCAGCTGGCGGTACGCAATTTCTGTACGGTAAGTATCTCTTGTACAGCGTTCGATGTAGTCCAAATACCACTCACAAGGAGTGGGTTGGATAGGGGTATTAGTTTTCACAACTTCACCGATCACGAAGATCACAGGAGAACGCCGACAGCATCTCGTCATCGTCTGTACCGGCCTACTGTTAGTGAATTAGGAACTTTGGAAAATTGGCTTTTAAAAGACACACACACACAATGAACCCTGTATAGAATCATTCCACAATGATGCAGCAATATCAACTTACATCATTGGGCTCCTCTCCTCTGACCAACACTATGGGTGGTGGCTTCAGAAATATGACTTGAAGGTCCAGTCACTGCAAAATGTGACGATGGTTAACCAAATGACTAATTATGAAGGAAACTCATAGAATGCAGTGCACCTACCTTTGAGATAAGGCCTCCTCCCAGTACTGCCCACCTCTCCAGAGGAGCGGCCCACAGATATGCCCTCTATTATCGGCCTACCCCTATTGTGCTGGAGTGCCAGCTCCTCAGCAGGAGTCTTTGGTCCTCCCCCCGTCTCGACCATTTCAGCTAAAATATGAAGGACATGACACTGACAAGCTGTTCAATACATTACCGTGGCACTGCATTGACTCACCGTTCTGAATAATGTTCTTGTGCTTAGTTTTGACTTGCTCCCATGTCCTCTTGATGGCTGGGTTGCAACTACATGGGGGTTGAAAGCACTCATAATTATATGACAGTGTTATTCGTACACCATAGCATATCATTATGGTAGAACATGATTAAGGTGGACTCATGAGAAGAATGGAGAGAATCACACACAATTTATTTTCACTGCTTCAATTGATTGAATTGTTTGATTATGAATTATACATACATACATACATACAGACCCGCCCATTTACATATTCAAACTCCTACTTTTATATGATAATCTACACATACTGTACAAGTGTAAAACTGTAAATTACAAATAAATTAACGGGACTTTTGTGACTATAAGTGCGTTTCCAACCACACATTTTTAATGGTTTGTTCGGACCTGAAATGAGGCTGCCAAATATATAAAAAACTAGGCAAGTTAGCGACAGTATCAACAGCTGTTTCATGTCACTGAGTTGTTTTTGGGCAAAGACTGTACCTTGATGCTGTTGGGCACTCATGTTTAAGTGTCTCAATGTCCGTGAACTGCACGGCCTCTCATCTTAAAAACATTGTCCTGAGGAAGTTAAAAAAAACAAAAACCTCAAAAATGCCAAGGAGAGAAAAAATGTAAATGAAAAAAAGGTAGCCATTGCCCAGTGAAACTGTTTCTTTCTGCAGCGGCTTTGTATTCAGGCTTTATTGTCATGTTAAAACAGTAAAAAGGACCAAAAAACTAACTTTTGTCTAAAATACAAGGCTCTCATTAAGAGTATTTGAGTATTTAAACAGGTATGTCCACATTATTTTTATAATGTATGTGATTTGTGTATGAGGAAGTTTTTTATTTCAGTCTGAGGAAACCCTGTTAAATAAATAGTGGAGTATTACTGTACTTCCTGTTTGAGGCCACTAGGTGGAGCCACTGCTGGATATTTTCCCTTCCTTCTTCTAATCCCACGTTGGTGTTTTGAATAATTCATAACCTGCAAGTAACCACAAAGATATGCTTAATATTTGTTTAATTTAATTAAAAAAATTAAAATAAACTCAGATAACAGGGTGGACTGGATGTAACAGAGTGGAAATCATATCAGTGAACAATACATGTCATTAATGAAAGCAATTCATTTCACATTATAAATTTACAAATTATAAATGTAACTTCCATTAAATCATTAATCGTGAACACACATATTTAGTTTAAAAAGAAACAACAGCGGCTGCAGCTTGGTTACAAACTCTGGGGCAAATAAGGAAGAACAACATTGAACTGAAGTCATTTTGGTGGAAACATTGGCTGAACTTTCCAACTGTTTGTGAGCCACCAAGAAAACATCAACAACAGATTACTTGAACAGCTGTTACAGTACTAGTGAATCAAAAAGGTAAAATATTCACGTCTTAAAAAAAAGGAATCCCTAAATGTCAAAGAGAGGAGATCAGTAGAGGATGATGTTGAAGAAGAAAGAAGGATGCAGACAATTAACCACAATTCTTTTCTCAATTCAGTCATTCTTCAGTTATGGAACAAAATGTCAGTTTCTACAGTAAAACTAAATCAAGGAAGTATTGAGTTTAAACTGAAGAGAAACATTGCGGAAGAGAAAGAAGGTTACAAATGTTCCTCAGTTTCATCCCCTATGATAATTCAGCTCAAACCACAGTGCTGCATAGAGGACATGAAATACTTTGTAAAACAATTAAAACTCATATATATATATATATATATATATATATATATATGACAATACATAACACATGAAACACAAGACAATACCGGAGAAACTCACATCAAAGAATTTAAATTGATGTGTAGCTTAATCTTAGCTGAATACTATGTAAGCCCACTGTAAGAAAAAAAAAATGAGGATCCTGTAAGTCATAATAATGAGATGCTATCTCATTATAGAGATAGTAAGTCGAAATAATGAGATAGTATGTCATTATAATGAGATAGTTAGTCGAAATTATGAGATAGTATCTCATTATTATGACTTACAGGATCCTAATTTTTTTTCTTAAAGTGACAGTAATGGGCTTCCATACTTCCCCCTTTTGAAGTAGGACAGGCACGCGCAATTATTCTGATTACTGACGTCTGGTTCCAATTATCCTGATTACTGACGTCTGGTTCCAATTATCCTGATTACTGACGTCTGGTTCCAATTATCCTGATTACTGACGTCTGGTTCCAATTAACCAGATTGTTTGAGCGCGGATCAGCCTTTGAGAAACCGAGATAGCCTGATTTCAATCATCGGGTTAATTTAAGCTGGATAATAGGACATTTGATCGACTTAGTTGAACCACGTAAGATAAATAAATATATATATATACATGTATGCTTACTAGGATGTACAGGAAACTTGAAGTGTAGGAACACATGTGTAGGAAGCCAGTCCATACAGGCAAACAAATCCACCAAGGCAGATTCTACATAGCTGGGCCGCTCGCAGTCACCAGGGCCAACTGACAACAAGTGTGTGGAAAAGGGCCGGTCATGAACTGCAGGTCTGATGAGGAGAGTGGGAACAGGTGAGAGGGGACGTCATGGGACCAGGACTGGCAAGAGAGTCTGAGGACATCTAGTGGATGGTCGAGGATGGCAGGTCTGGGGAGTGAGCAGGAGCTGGAGGACCGAGAGCCAGGACGGGCAAAACCACAAACCCACTAGAAAGTCTCCCTCTAACGTCTAGATAGTTCAAGTGGATTGTCATCTTACACCAGAAACTGGAGGATCTTAGGGTTAGGACACCAACTTTATTAAGCTCTCTGTGTTGCCAGCTCTGCAAAAGTAATTCTCACACACCCAAATTGAAACTTTTATAATTTCATAAAGGAGGTATTTTTTCCCCTTTCCGGTTACTTTAAAACTAATGAATCTCTTGTTGTCTCTGCTGTCTGATTCGGGCTGGATCTCTTTCTCAGTTTCGGACTGTGGAGGTCCAGTTTAGTGAAAAAGACCCGCTGCTGTTCTGTCTTATTGCGTGTGTCTGTGCCTTATGAATGACTTTTTTAATAATCATTTCCAGTAATTTACTGATTCAATATTACGACCACCCAGATGAAGAACGTTTCTATACAATAGAGTGAGGAGTCTCTTGGTAGCAGTACATTCCCCGCAGCTCCCCAACCTCCTGCACCCCAACATCTGCTGCCATCACCCCCGGCTCCTGTGCTTCATTCTCTAGCCACAGCAGCCTGGCGTCAGGGTCTTCATCACAGAACTGGAGCAGAGCTCCTGAGCTCCGCAACACCTTCAAACTGTGTGCAGTCCAGCTCCACAAACTCCAGCTGAGAGGAAAGACTGTGAGCTTGAAAGGCTTTGGCTTGTTGGACTTGCATTAGTCGCACGGCTACGGGGTAAATGTCTGCACAAGTGACCCGGACCAGGAGAGGAGAGTGTCTGTAAATACAGAGCCCTAAAGCAGAAGTGCCACAGCCCATATACAGGACTTAGAGCAGACCATCTGGGTGGGGCTTGGCCTGCAAGAGGGGCATAATGAAGTCCCGGACAGCATCGAAGCCAAAGAACGACTGAAGGTTTTTGAAGGAGCTTGTCCTGCTGCTGTTCTCAGTGTGGAAGCGGTCCCACGTTGACGTAATGACGTAAAGAGAGTTTCTGCTGACAGACAGACAGACAGACTCCAGCTGTCTTTTTGTTGTTCACACCGACAATAAACATATTTTAACCAGATGGTGAATCAAACAACAAATCAAATATATAACTTGAGTTTAATCTGAAACTCCAGTGACGTTGAGAATAATCATGTCAGTCCGATCAGGTGCAACTTCCAATCAAATAACTGATGAACAATTGGGGAAAGGATGGGGGGGGTTGTTGAGCGTTAAACAAGCCTGCTCTCATGCATCCTCGTTCATGGTTTTTTTATTATTTATTTTCTATTCCTACTCCCTGATTTGAACGTCTTCCAGGCTCTTTCCTCACGAGATGAGACGTCATTTCAAATAATCTATTAACTCGTTTTTTGTCAAAACAGTTTCAATAACAAAACAAAATGTTTGATGAATAAACCTGTGTAAAAAAAATGATGTATATATAATTTCTGCTTGCATTCCTCTGATTTCATGTGTTTTTATGTTCCATCTGTAATCCTTAATGTTGTTGTGTAAATGTAATTTAAATTCACCCACGTGCCGTCCTCTTTGTTTACCTTTTTTTTTTTTTTTACGTCTCCATGCATTCATTGGTATCTGCGTGCTTAACATCCCATTGCTATGACTTGTGGGTAATTTCCTCGCGGCAAAGTCGGCATCTAATGCTGACTTACGGAAAGGGTTCATAAAGGGCTCACAATGTCTGCCAGAGAGCTCGCAAACACTCGACAATGTGACAGCGGGACAGAACTAAACCCTCCCGGAGAGCGCCTCAAAGTTTGTGAGTCCGTGATTGGAGATTGGGTCTGATAGTCCAAAAATGTCCTTAAGTCTAACCCTAACCCCTTTACTTGACCTCTGTGGAAAACGTCACGGGGTCAAGGAAAGATGGGAAGGAGAATTCATGAGGAGTTAGGAAAAGACAACCACGCTTATGTCATGAAAAATGTAATAGCTAAAATATCATAATAAAATATGTCATAAAAAGACATAGTACAGTGTGTTATATCGTTATCATGATGAGTTCAAGTGTTATCTTGTAAAATGTAGTACTGGTGAGAAACCTGTTTGTGTTGAGTTGTCTGTTTTCTCACATCTGGCCGGTTTGATAGAGCTGCAGGGAAGACATCAACGACATCAACAACAACAAAAAGACAGCTATGGTAAATACATCCAAACACCGTGATTTAACATATTCACACATCCACACTAGGACGGACATCAACACGTAACTGATTTATTCTACCAACCATGCAAAGCTCTTTCACTAGTTTCTCATATTGGAAAAAATGCTAACGCTTTCATGCCAAGAGTTATATGAGAAGATTGATAGCACTGTCATACTTGTTTGAGGAACATGTAGCTGGAGCTAGCTGCGTGTTAGCTTAGCTTAGCATAGAGACTGAAAACAGGCGGCTTTCCAGTCTTTCCATTTTGTCCGAAGCTAAAAGAATCCCCCTCAAAAGCTAAGAAATGAACTCGTCATATCTCTATGTTATCTGCAGGACTATTTATTGGCCGGGGCGCTGTGAATCCCTGAAGTCTTGATTTACACTGTAAAGCGGCCCCCATTACACCCGTCCAAGAACTAGTCTAGTCCATGACCCACGTAAAACCACAATCTGTCAAATGTACATCTACATTTTGTTGTCATATATTTGTCTACAAAAAAAATCTTCCACACACAAAAAGAAGGACATGCAGAAGTATAAATTGGAGATTTTTTGGTGACTTTACTCTAATATTTGAAAGTGAGGGCAAAAAAACACAATAACACAATAATTTGATTTTCAGACAATAAACCGCCGCTAACTATTGCGCTGCGATATGTGCTTTGATTTGTACTGAAAGAATGAGTAAATAAAACAGTGTGTCTGTCTCTGTAAGAGGGGCACAGCCAGCTAACAAACTTAGGGCCTGAACATGTTGTCAGTCTTCCTCTAGGCTCCTGGCCAGCCATCTGTGTTTTCATCCAACAGCCATGGCTGCCTGCCTGCTTGTGATCCCCCGAAGCTTAAGGCAGCTGATATGATCTCCCACAGTTTAATAAATTGGAAGAATCAAAGCAGAGGAGAGAGGAAACTGATATTGAACTTTTCATAATCTCCTCTGTGCCAAACTGAGTTCAGTGACTTATACAGTGCCCTCCAGTTCCTCCAGTAGGATTCAGCTTGAAGTAACGAAGGTGCCTTTGATGGCTCGGTGGTTCAAGGGCCAGATTTAACTCTGAACCCGTTACTGTCACTCATTCTCACTGTTACAGGTCTGAACCTTAAGTGTAAGAAAACACTTAACACTGCATTCATGTTTCTATCTGAGTAAAAGTATAGAATAAAAAAAAGTAGCTTCAGCAAAATAAATTGACCAATATGTTTTTACAGTATTGTCATTGGTTTGGATGTAGCAAGTTGACCTACTTCTACAACAATCTCCTGGTTTAAACTTTAACAATGCAAGTTTTTCATATGTTTTTTAAAATGTAATATCTAAATCCCCAAATGCCTCGAAATTATTGCTGTCAAATAAATGTTGTGGTGTAAAAAGGTAATATTTACAGTAATAGTACATGCAAATGTACTTACTTTAACCTGCTTTACATCACTAGGATTGGTACAATATACTCTTTTATAAGACACAACCATGAGTGCATTCTTCTTTGTTTTGCAGGGTTGCTTTGCATTTTTTTGTGGGTATTTTACATGTTGGTTGCTTTGAATATTGTATTCAATAGTGGCTATTGAATTCCACATCTTTGTAATATTTGCGTCATTCTCTACCAATTAGAGCTTGTGAATAACATCTGGGGAATCAGCAACAATGGCTGACAAATTCCTTTTTAAAATTCAACTCAACGCAATGCTTCCAAAGCTTAAAACTCTTCAATTCAAATTCTCTTTCAATGACAACAAGGAATCATCACATACAATCATAAAATATAACCAGTATCTTTTTTCACACAGAATGGGATCTGAGCCTTGATTGAAGGTTTTTAGCTGTAGTGCTTTGACCTGTTTCTGTAAAGGAGGGTTTCTTTCCTCTAATGTCTGCCTTGGCATTGCCCAGACGCCTGAAGTCGGCCATGGTGGTGAAAGGAGGTTAATGTACTCCGGCTGTGAGAGCTGTTCCCCAGCTCTATCCCTGTGATTGTGTTATTGCTCTATAGAATTGTCAGTGGAGTTGTGCTGCCTCAGTCAAGGCATCAGAGCCAAGTCTGTGGAGGGAGGTTAACTTTACACATAAATTGCTATCTGCCAAGATGAATGGAGCTCGCCAGTGAGTCGATGAGCAGAGCAGTGACCTGACATTGCTTCTGACAGACGGCGTACTTCCTCCGTCATCTTTCTCCCTTCCTTTCTCTGCACGCGGTGCCAGTTGCTGCTTCCTCTAATGGCTCACTGAAGCTGCCAAAAATGCAATGGTAGCGCTGTCCTGTCTTGTATACAATCGTTATGTGTGTGTGTGTGTGTGTGTGTGTGTGTGTGTGTGTGTGTGTGTGTGAATACACATCAAAGTAATTCACGGTTTTCAACTGGCTCGTCACTTGGGCTACTGTCATGGACATTTACTCTATTAAATAACAATTGAGTATCTGAGTGCATATTGATTTGTTTTCGAGAGCAATTTCCAAAATAGGAAAAAGGTAGAAATTGACGGGGGGGGGGGGGGGATATCCTACAATTTCTAATAAAACATGCAAGTTTAGTTATGGTTGTTATGCACCAAATGACTATGTTGCCGTGTGTACAGACATGACACCAAGCAGGCTTGTGTTTGTGGTATTTGGGGGATGGGGAGAGGAGGATTGGCTGGTCTTTTAGATCACCTTCATGACAATTGAGACCTTTAGAATCCATAGTTGGCTGGTTGTTAGTGTCGAGAACGGCCAAGGTAGCTCATAGAGAGATACTCAACTTTAATACATTACTGATTACACAATGAACAGCGGCAAGGCTGTAATCTGTCTGAAACTGTGATGATTTGATAGGACACATGCCAGGCATGTGTCCTATCAAATCATGTGTTTTGTAAAGAAACCCTCCACAGGGTTGTCCACATTATGTCAATGGTGAAGAATTCCTGAGCCGACAATGTCTGTGTTGAAAGCACCATTTTCTCCTCTGCAGCCTTGATTTATGTCTGTGTATCCCAGAGGAGTCTGCAGTGTGTCATGTGGCTGTGTGTGTGTGTGCTGTGTGTGTGTGTGTTCTGTGTCCTGTGTCTCGCAGGTGTTGTGGGGATTTCATAAGCAATACAATGTGTGAAGCTGGTCTCTTAGACATTTCACATAACGCTATTTTCTGTCGGATTGCAGTGAAGAAATCCTCGTAATCTCTGCTCTGGGACTTGTGTGAGTGTTCAGAGTGGAGTTCTCCCATCTTTCAGTCAGACATAAACCTTTTAGGATGGCAAGTCTTTAATCCGTTTATCAAATTGATTGAGGGTTATGAAACAGGGTCTTTATAGACAATAATGTCCTTTACTTGGGTTTTAGATTGTATTTTTGTATTGACATTCGGCATCTACGACTACATTACTGCCTCTGATTACAACTGGATGTGTCGGCCCATGCTTCTTTTCCCAAACACGCAACACATAAACAACAAATTAATCAACATAAATGAGCCAGTGGGGTTAGATTATTATTTGATTGATTATTGTTAATTTACAGTGCAAATGAACTTCTTTCATAATTGTTCATCTCGTGCAGCAATCTTTATTCAGTCTTGTGTTCCTTTTACAATCATGACATATAACATTTCCAAAACATTTCCAAAACGAGAAGCTGCACTGCAAACATTTTTGATTATTTAATTTATTAATTGTATTCTCTACTCACATCCTGTCTTTCTATTGTTTTCAGTTGTCAGCAGTTTCCCACCGACTTGTTATGTGGAAAGAAGAAAGACGAGGGAAGGTAGACGATGACTGGCATCCAGGTTTCCTTTATAGGCCACTTATTCAGGTATGTCCTAAGACAAAATGACATGCCCATACACTGCCGTTCAAAGGTTTGGAATCAGCTGTTATATTTATGTTTTTCCTTCAATATTGAGAATTTTAAAAGTGATAAAACCAGTATAAATTAGACACCAAAACTATTATTTACATTTGCAATAGTGTTGGCTCCAAGTCGAACATACGTGTCGTCGATATCCCCACAGTGTTGCATCACAGGGGAAAGTACTGTTTGAACTTGGATTCTAAATTGTTGTTTTCCTGTCCGGAAAAGCATAAATGGGTCTACTCCAGTTGACCCAGTGGTTCATTTGAATCGGTTAAAACTGGGATTCGTCAGTCCATATTACGTTCATCTGAAATTCCCTGATCAAGCTCCAATATTGCCTAAGAGGTGTCTACAATCCTAAAATCCTTTCTCTTGTTATGTGTGCTCACAAAGGTAATCTTAATAAACAGATTCTGGATTTCCTCAGATAGCTGATGGGTTCTGAGATTGCAAAGACAGAAATCGTGACCAACTGGATTTCCTTAAATACACCAACTCCGAAAAAGATTGATTACTGAAGCAATACAAATTATATATTTGGAAGAATTAGAGTTACTTATTTTTCGGTCAGTGCTGTTCTACATATTGATATCTTACCTTTGCTGTTAGGTTAAATGT
Source organism: Cyclopterus lumpus (assembly GCF_009769545.1). NCBI lineage: Eukaryota > Metazoa > Chordata > Actinopteri > Perciformes > Cyclopteridae > Cyclopterus > Cyclopterus lumpus. Next base: position 19,160,063 of record NC_046979.1, read on the forward strand.
TTGGGACTGGTATTGTTTGAGGGGTGTTTGTTTAGATTTGCATATTGGTTTGGAGGGGGTTTGAACTGGCAGGATGGATATGCTGATTCCTTGTTAGAATTGTGCATCTTTTGTTTTTATGTTCATATTTTGTAAAAAAAATATTTGAAAGTACAGTACATGCATACATAACCAGTTATTTAAAAATCACGCATTTTTGGACCACCCTTTGAGTGCGTTCAATCAAAACCATCGCTGATTTTAACATAATGCATTTTTGACTGACAATCATCCTGTCAATCCGCACCGATTACAGTCTGACAGTTTAAAAAGGTAAGAAACATGTAATTTAGCTTCAACGTGATCATGCACTGCAAATACACTTTGCAATTGTTAATGTCAATCAAAGAAAATGAATAGATTGTGTTTGACGACCATAACGTTGGTATTTTACCACTAAACTGCTGGTTTGTTCTCTGCTCCAAGCAAAGCATGTTGTCGGGATAAGCAACAGAAAGAAAACATATACTTATTAAATCTGCAAGATTTTATGAACTAAGAACAATGGAGGAATTTTCATGTAGAGGCATGGTAGCCTCCTTAATGATTACATTTTGTATTTGTATAGCACCATTCTTACATAGAATACAATTCAATGCACTTTACATCAAACGATAGGTCTCAGTTATCCTCACAATTGTTGAGAAATCCCAGAAGACATTGCATTTTGTGGCTCTGTGTTTAGCCTCCGTGGCATAACTACGGACATCGCCTCAGACAGAGATCCCCATTTCAAGTCTGGAAAGCTTTCTGTCAGAGCCTCTGTGAGTCTGACCTCCTGTTAGCATCCTCGGGCCAACGGGCAGATGGAGGCAGGACCTGGAGGCCGGACCTGGAGGCCGGACCTGGAGGCCGGACCTGGAGGCAGGACCTGGAGGCAGGACCTGGAGGCAGGACTTGGAGGGGTCCTGCATCCGGTGTGGACATATATGCCCACACCGGATGCAGGACCTGGAGGCAGGACCTGGAGGCAGGAGTAGCTGGAGAGGAGAAAGGAGAGCGGGTAGCAGATGACTGGATCGTTCGATAGCAGAAACGTAACCAAAACAAATAAAAACTGTTACTGCCCTCACGATTGTGTGTGTGTTGCCCTCTTTGGTGCCTGCCCGAGACTCAAACTTGTCACACTATCCTTTCACTAATAAGTCAATCAAAGTGCTTTCCACACATCTTACCCCATTTACAACAGACGTTTATGTAGAAACAGTTTTACACTGTATACAATAATAAATAAATATTAAAAGTGAACTGAGAAGGACTTTGCTCTGATTGTCCAGTAGAATCCATTCTGTGAAAATGACCCCAGAGTTACAGCCGTACCCACTCAGCACTATCTGGTGGGCCTACAGTATTACTCACCAAGTTTTTTTTATAGCATTCCATACACACATAAACGTCAGTGTCATTGTGTGCAGTGGCAACATATATTACAACAAGCCTTCCACTTCTAATGTATGCATCATAAAGACTGAACTGCACAGCATCAAAAACACTGAAGGACATATTTTTAATTCTAAAAAACAGTTTGTTGAACGTTGTTTCCCTGAATCTCCAGCAGGTGGTGCTGTATGATAAGTGATGAGAGGAAGCTTAACCTGAGCACAGAGACTCCTTCAGTAGCACACAGTGACAATACACAGCTACCATTGCTACTCAACATATATGTTTAAGGCTGCTGATTGATACTCTACAACAGGTGAACTACTTAATGCCCACACTGTGATGCATTGTACATGTGGGATGCAAACACAGGTGTTTTTTCTTGTAATTATCACAAATCATCTCAATTTACTGGGTCACTGAGCAAATGAAGCGCATAAATCCATATTAGCTCCAGATAGATGTGAAGAGCAGATTAAATGTAGCGCTGTGCTCTTTGCTCATCCCCGCGGCACACCGGTGGCCGCCAAGGTGAAAAGAATCGTTCCGCGGTGACCTCTGTGTGCCTCTGCTTATCTAAAACATGCCCTAGCTCCCCTGTCCGCCTCTTCAGGCCTGGTAGCCACCAGCTTGTTACAATGCCATTGGCACGGCTGCACAGTTGGCGTCCTTTTCCCTTTTCATCTTAATAGACGGGCTTCTCCACAGCTGCCACATGTAGAAGAAAAAGAACTGCCTTATCGGCCACGACACGGCCTCTCAATTGTCAATCTGATCGATGTGTGCAGCCTGCATCTAGGCCACTGCATTAGTTGTGGAGGCTCTTAGCCGCTCACCATGGATACACATCAGTGCTCACATCTTGTTGCTGTTGTGGTGTTATTGTTTTGTTATGTGGCTCAGGCTGGGTATAACACGGTGTCCGATTAAATGTTGACACAGCACCGGTCTGCTTAATGTCGGTGACAATGTGTTTCATGTCATCGCGACCAGAGACACAATCTACCATCAGTTTGTGAAATAGTGTATTAACCTTCAGTATACATGGTATTGAGAAGCTAAAATACATTTGTGTTCTGTGTTGGTGTCTGATTTGGTGCTTCATGTCATGTCACCTTTTTTCCTTTTTTCTATTAAGTGAAACCCTTCATCCACAACCCATTTAACAACCTCCTATGGCTGTCAGAGTAAAGAAAGCTGTGCGAAGAAGGCGTCTCAATGAACTCAAACGCAGGTTAAAAAGCTGTTGCGGTCGTTTAAGAGGCACCATGATGTTTTGTATTGACGGCATGTAATACCTCCGCAGAGGTCCTCCTCTTCCACCGCCCTGTCCTGCTCTCTCCCCCTGCTAGCTGGAGGCCAAAAGCCTGGGCAGCCATGCCAGTCCTAATAAATCCTCAACTGAGAGTGGCGGCGGCAGCAGCAGCAGGACTGCATTCTTCAGGAGCCAGCACTTCCCCTAATCTGCCCTGGAGATGGAGCAACAGTTGGCCTGGCTGCTGGGGAAGGGGGGAAGAGAAGAGGGGGGGGGGGGGGGGGGGGGGGGGTAATGCTTTCTGTTGGTCTCCACACAGAGACCAACAGAAAGCATTACACTACCTGCCACACTTGTTTTTTCTCCACAATGTTTGACACTTTGAGCCCCTCTGGTGTGTTTGTGTGGGAGAAAGCAAAAGCATGAGAAGCTCTGGAGAAGCTCGGACGAGGAAATGCCTTGCAGATGTGTGTTGCAATGTTGCCACTTGCTTCAGCCAAGAGATTTTTGTTGGCCCTCAGCAGAACATAATTCTACGTCGTAAACGGGTTGAAGGGTTTCATATACAACATGGAATTGCTGAAACGTATTCGCCTCTGTGTGTATCCCATTAGCTGACAGTGAAGGTGATTACCACACTTATTGTGTGACAGACCCTGGTCAATAGCTTTCGGTTTGGTCCAGTTATACAGCTGACACAGCCTGTGCGGTCTTTATAGAGGAGATCAGGCCCCTGTGACTGAATTCCTCTCTGCTGGTCTCTAGTTCAATTGATTGCTTTAATTTGGCCCATAATGAGTAGGATGCCTCCTGCCTGCAATTAGTCTGTTTGTGTGTGTGTGTGCGTGCATGTGCGTGTGTGTGTGTGTGTGTGTGTGTGTGTGGGCGCTGAGTTTAATTAATGCTGTGTGGCTTAGGAGGAGCCTGCAGGAACAGGAGGACCCACGACTGCGCTGAGCTTCCACTGACACCTCAACCCAAAGTGTGTCAGGGCAATAACTTAATTTAATGGCCTCCCGTCTGGGGGAAGTTGCCAGATTTCTTTTTACCCTAATATCATGAATCCCAGTGTTTAACCTGGGGAACTGTGAGAGAGAGAGATAGTCTGTGAGAGTATATCGGGCAAAGTGTGTGTTAGTAGAAAGTTCCACATAACTTTACCTTACGGTATCAAGCAATTTGAACTCAGCCGACAACAATCTGGATGATAATCAAAATGGAAAGGAGGAATTGGCCTGAAAAGTAGGAGGCGTGTCTTGCTGGTTCAGAACATTTTCTCATGTCTTTTTACCGTTTAATGCTACTTTACACTTCTACTGTCACACATTTCAGAGGGAAATATTGTACTTCTCACTGCATTGCATTTATTTAACAACTACAACTATAGTAAACCAGTGGTTTCCAACCCTTTTGGTCTGTGACCATGCAAAGAAGCGTGTAATTGGTCCGCATTGTCACATATCAGATGTCTACGAGTTATTAGCACTGAGCATATATTTAACAAAATAAGCGAATATTCAAGATTAGTAATAAAAAAAAAAAAGTATTCAAATCTGTGAAGCAGAACTGAGTTTTTCTTCTGTCCTCCCTCATTAATCTTCTCAGTTTGATCCATTTATCAAACGCCCGCTACCTAATTGTATATAAAGTAGTGACAACTAGCTCCTTCTCAACGAGCTACAACTATAAAATGCTAATTATGCATTGATGCTTCAGTATTAACAATCTGAATGTAATGCATGATAATATATAAGTTACAGGGGCCAATTATCTGTAAAAGGACAATTTTTACACTTTGACACTAACTATGTTTTGCCAATAATACCACTTATATTTATTTACATGCAGGAATTTTACTTGTGACAGGGTATTTTTACATTGTTACTACTTTTAACTTAGTAAGAGTACTTTTACTCAGTACTCAGAGTACTTTTCCAAGTTCAACACAGATGAGTTCCAAAAAAAACAGCGAATGGGTCAGAAAGTAACTCTTCTAAAAGTTATATGCTGAAGAAAATCATATAAAATCTATTCTGGCCAAGAGAAAGTATAAATACATTTTAGGCTGTTTGGTCCTTTGGGGACATACACTCAATAAATACCATTGTTGCATACAGATAACGATATTGTATCTGTTAATGTCATTGTGTGCTCACTTTTGAGTGCATGTGACTAAACAGGGGGGACCTGATACACACCAACAGTAATACAATTGTGAAACCTGCATCCAGACATCCAGACATACAGACGGTTAACTACCAAAAGAGCGCATGTCCTCATCATAATGAAAACTAAATTCACCCGCAGACACTCTGTCTCTCATTTGTCTCCCCATTGCTCGGTCTTTTTAACATAAAATCATGCTTGCTCATCAGCAGAGGAGGCCGCGCGTCTCCTCTTGCTGGGCGATAGCAGCAGCAGCAGCAGCAGCAGCAGCTCCCTTGGGGCATGATGATGATGATGATGATGATGGTGGTGGTGGGCTTGCTTCAGTGTGTGCCGCCGCTGTCGGTCTGTAGTGAATGCAAATGAGGCTTTGCTCTCTCTGATATAGTCTCTGCGTATTCCGAGCACAAACTCTATCTCTTACTATCACAGACTCTCCCTCGCTGTCTCTCTTCCTATCTATCTCAAGGTCCCGAGGGTGCGCACACCCTCCTCCACCTTTGTTTAAACCATGACGATAAGGTGCACTTAGCACTTAGCTGTCACACACACACACACACACACACACACACACACACACACACACACACACACACACACAGCCAAATGGTGGCTTTATTGCACTAGTGGGCATGCAGATTACTATTACAGATTGTGATCATGCAGATCATGAATAGTTTTCCCTGGCGAGGTTGCAGTATAGTCCCTACAACAGGCTTTCCACTAAAGTATAATGTAAAATGTAATGTAATGCATGCCACCTTGTTTTTTTCATCGCTGATCTCGGGCTGCAGGGCACTTGGTCCCTGGTTCTAGTTCATCAGGTTGAAGGACTGTCACGTCCACTTCAGATAGCGAAAATGGGGCTGTTACCTGGACCGAGTCCTCGGTTGAATTTGAATGCTCATATGAGCTGAGAGCAAGTAGACCTCTTAAGCATGAGTCACCCGTCTTAGCATGTGGAGGAAAATATATTCAACCTTGCATTGTTGTTTATGCCTCATTAATGAGCGACTGCGATTATTTGTTTACAAATCTCCGATCTCTAGTAGGCCTCACCTCCACCTCAACTTAATTATGTTTGTGCTGTTTCATGCTAATTTGAAGTGTAAAGCAGACTTCTTAATGATGTTGTGTGTTTGATCGCTCCGAAGCTCCTCCACCAGTTGGATGGGTACCATTTGTTTTTCTCAGTCATTAAGCAGATAATCTTATGTTGATTTGCAAAAGCTAATTACAATATCCAGGGCTGGGGTTTTTCTGTGCAGTATAGAATAAAACAGTCGAACAGGTAGAGCTGGAGAGCTTTTAGCGGAGCGGCCCTGCTGTTCCACATTCTCTTTATGATCCTCATAAATATGACTTATTGTTTCCAGAAGAGAAGGAGACCATATAGCTTTTTTTTATTCACTGCCGCGCATCAGCAGTGCAGAATTGATTGACCTTGCATCCTAATGTATTTTCATAAACTGATCCTACAGGTTCTTAGTGCCAAGGGAAACAGACATAAGAATCAGACCAAGTTTTCCACCAAGCTTCTGGACACCATGCATTATATGCATCAAGAACAAGGCACTGGTATATTTTACAGCGTGGCTGTTTATGTCTCACACTAAAGTGAAACAGATAAGTCAGAATAAAAATGTCTGTTTATAAGGTCCCTAAAAGTTTATATGCTTTTAATGAAGAGAACCTTGTAATTTGAGCCCTCAGTCTGAGGCAAAAGATCCTTTATGCTTCACAAGAAGATGAGTCAGCTCTAAAAATCTGATCCTGTCCTTGTAAAGAGCGTGTTCCTCCACACCGTTCTCACAGGCCGGCAAAACAACAGTATTAGCAGTGACCTCCAGTCATACCTTCAGCTGCTCCTCCAGAAATATTGTCGCAGGCAAATGAAACCCAGGGAAAGAATAGAGGAGGGAGAGGATGCAGCAATGGCGTAGTTCTTAATTTAATATTTTCGCTGTTGAAGCAGGATTAATGCCTTTGATCTTGGTAAAATCACCATAAGACAACAAAAATGTGGAGTCATCTCCATTTGTTGTCACAGATGAAGTAATGCTTTTAAGTTTATGATGATGAGAGTGTACAGTGTACTCTGCTGTCAGCATCTGTTTCCTGCCATCCTCCAGGAGTTGTCTGCGGTCATTTCAGGACATTCACCACAGGGTAAGTCTTTGTTACTGTACCCACTAAAGACAGTCACTGCCAAGATGTCTCTGTGTCCGCCTCTTTTACATTCTCTATGTGTATGTCATCCATTTATCCCCCTGCTTCAATCCCTCTGTGTCTATACCATCATAATTGCTGTTATTGCCCTTGGCCTCAGCTGTGGTGGCAGATATCTCTGGGATAACAGCTTACTCTATCTCCCCTCCACCGTCCTCAGGGACAAACACAGACTGATGCTCCTGGCCCTGAAAAACACTGGCCAGCAGGATGGTAAACATTCATGTTAGTGTGGCTTACCTCTGTAACGGATAACGGCTACTTAGTGTATGTATATAGTAAGATGAATCACATTAACCAGAATGGATTGGGAATGCTTCCCAGTATCTACAACATGAGGATAATGCGTCTATGCAGGTGTTTGTGTCAAGGAACGCAGCTATATGCAGCAGCGTTCCTTTACACTGCACTGCTGCACAAACAGTCAGAAGCTGAGTGTCTGCAAATGAGCCCACACAGCAAAAAATGAGCAAATTAGAGTGTGTGTGTGTGTGTGTGTGTGTGTGTGTGTGCTTCTGCGAACATGCACTTGTGCGCATGCATTTGCCTTTGCACCTGGGTGTGTGTAAGTGTGTGTGTTTGTGTGTGTGATTGACTTCTCTCGCCCGGCTGTGTTGGTGTTAGCTGAATGTTGTTGCCTCTGAGACATGGACCTTCCAGCGCCTCCCGCTGTGGGTTAACCCAAGTCGCTGTGGGCTGTGTGGCCCACCACATCAAACACACACACACACAGACACACACACACACACACACACATGCATGGGAGCATTTTTAAACACACATCTTAAGCTCTAATTTATGCTATCACTGGTCTCAATTTACATACATTACCATAGATCATACATGTGGAGGCTGCTTGCAAGGTCATTGCTGAAACGCTCCCTCCTATTTAAACGAGAGGATAACGTGTATGATAGCTGCAACAGTATATCCTTTCCCTTCACATTCCTGCAATAACCGCTCAAGTAGATGTAAAATGCATAGACCTCATTACCACATAATTGCTGGTTGCACCACGAGGATGTCTCTCTTAGCATAAGAGCCCTTAATGCTAGACAATGCGCCTTGTGTTTCCTCTGTGGAGGTATGTAATGGCATGTGAGTTGGTGAAAAGGGGAGTGGGCTGGAGCCAGTGATGTCTCCCTCATTCCCCTTTCCCTATCCCTGCCTCCCTCTATTTCAGCCGGTTAATATGCATTTCATTAGGCGGCCTGCTGTTGGGGAGCCATGCACTTTTGGCTCGTCTCCTCCACTCGCAGCGGGACTCCCTCCTGAGTCGTATAGAGTGATTCTCCAAGATGGCAGCAGGTTCGTGCCCACTTCCCACTGCCACAGAGAAAGCTGTGGATAATTCACCCT
>NC_046979.1:19498490-19668490 GCF_009769545.1 Cyclopterus lumpus
CTCTTAGTAATTTGTCTACATACCAGTTCTGTTATTCCCAGTGAATTGTCTTTGATTTTTGATTACTCTCAGTCCACTGGTTATGTAACTTAACTTAGCGTCATGAAACTGAGTGTAATAATGGCGGATAATGTTGACAGGATCTCGACCATCATGCTTCTGATAAGGGCAGACTCATGACTATATTATAATAACTCCATGCCATCTCCCAGCTAATTGTCTGTCATTTCAACATTAGCTACCCTGTCATCTGACAACAGGTCATGTACCAGTGCAGTGTGAACGTAAACTAAACATCTGCAGAGCCCCGGCTGCTTTGATTAAGGCAAAAGTATTTATAGTGGCTCATTGTGTGCAAATCAGGATAGGATTCTTTCAGTCAGGAGTTTTCACATTTTCATCATATAGAGTAGTTATCACTCTCTCTCTCTCTCTCTCTCTCTCTCTCTCTCTCTCTCTTCATCATCTTCAGGAGAGAGCTGCCTGGTTCACTCATTCCACTTACAGCCTCTACTTTAAATTGAGCTATTAACTCTGGAGCAATAGCTGTGAATAGCAAACAGAGAGGGGGCTTTTTTTTACCCACAGTTTGTATGGGAAAACAGAAGGCTTGTGCTAGAGATGCATCTTGTGCTCATTATAAGTATTGGTGCAATATTAACCAAAACACTACATTGATTATCAGCAAGTAATGCAGTTTACAGTCCAACTGTTGAACAGCTATTTTAATACATGAATAGCTCATATCTGTGTGACCTTAGGAGTAAGTAGTACCATGAATCTTGAATAACAAGTGTGCCGTGTGTGAGTTTTCCATATCTGTCCAACCCGAATGGTGAATTGATGTCACTGCGGTGGTGAGTTTCACAGCTGACACACAGCACTACGGCAAAAGTGAGGCGTATAGTCAATGAGGTTGTAATTAATTTATGGTGTATTAGAATTTGACACGTGCATCATGTGTGGAGATTTACCATACCTGAATATGAACATGAGGTTGGCAAGAGAAGTGAACATAGGCTATTGAGCCATCTAGCTGGTACATTGGATTTCAAGAGTTCTGTACTTGAATGAAATCATGTCGTCCGTATCCTCACTGCAGATTGGATGGATATCCTTAAGCCGAGCAGTGAACCTGAACCTATCGCAGTGTTTTTCTATTAAATACTCGACACAGTCTCGGGAGGCTTGCCTCAGTTTTTATAATGAACCGAAAATAGTTGTACACTTTGGTTACAAGGGGTTGGGCTCTGCCCAGTCTTCCTGGGGAATTCAACATGGCGGGCGAGTGGCAGCCGCTCCGTGAGGGAAGAGCCCCTCATGGGACCTCTCCCGTGCATTTCCTCAGTGGCAGTGAGAAGTGACAGGCTCTGGGTCTGCTTGGAAAGGCCCCGGGGTGAACGTGGCCCGCAGCTGTGGCCGAGTACTTGACAGCACCCTGCAGGGAAGGGCGGGGCCCCCTGCTTCCGGCGAGACCGTCAACTGTGGTGGACTGTGCTCAGTGCGACAGCAATGTCGGCAACCCACCTGTACCCGTCTTTCTTACCATGCTATGTGGGTGAGACTGTTGCCGTGTCATCACCATTTATATCTATACGACCAATGTGTTTTTAACTTTTGCATGTAAGCTTTTATTTTAGATCTGAGATCCACACTGTTTGGTAAACTCACCAGGTTCTTCTATCATGTAATCAGAGATAAGCCGGATAAAAAAATCTCTATGCTCGCAGTAGACTTGCAAAGTAATTGAGTAAATCAATTATACATAAATAGCTTCTTCTGAAAATGTGAAGGGGATTACTGATGCGTGAAACATCGCAGGTAATGTCTATGTTTTACAATTAAAAACTTTTAACATTTCTTTTACAATGTCCGTAGTGCTCAATTAAGCATAAACATGGTGGAAAATTAACATTTACGGATTAAAAAAAATAATAAAGTCTGATCTTGACATATTGAAAGACTGCCCTGTATTTCCCCTCTTTAGTGATGACCATGGAACCATGGCAACAGCAGCACGGTAGAAAGAAAAGATGGACAAAAAGACGAGAGGCTGTTGTTTTCATTGTCTACTGTTCCAATTTCATGGAAGGGCTGAACATGCGTTCTGATAACATCAGAACGCATTCTTTCCACGGCTTTGCATTACATGCGCTCAAAATGCAAACACCCTGCAGCAAGTTCCGATTCTTTCATTCTTCCACAGTACATCACCAGTTCAACATTGTCTGTGAACTCAGCACTTGAACCCAGACCGTTCTCAAGTGGATGTCCCTTGACCTTGACCTCAGCCTCTACTGCTCTTTCATCAGGCAAAGCCTCCGTGTAAACCAGATTCATCGGGACATTCCTCTTAACCTGGTACAACGGCTGGGATCCAGGGTGAACACAAGGTTTTGATCCTTACAGGCCACTGGATAGGAAGGAGCCGAGTAACTACAGAAGAAAAAACTGGATGTGCTTCAAAAACACTTTCCAGGGTCTCACACTGCCAAACACAATTAGTTTCTGATACCCTGAATGCAAATGTGAAGATATTCTGCGTGGTGTGTGTAAAAACACGGGCTGCATCCCTGGTGCGTACTCAGATGCACATACAGGAGTGTAGAAAGAAATGGTGAAAACTGTTCACTGTCAGACTTGGCCCAGATGAGCAGATGGAGACCGTTTCTCCGAGGAAACCCGCGGGGAAGGCCAGACTCCATCCTCCTCGTTCCTCTCCCTGTCCTCCTGGCGGTGCCAGCTCTTTGCCACTGCAGGCTGAGGAGGTGGCAGTCTCAGCCCGGCTTTCCTGTCGCCTCAGGGAGGGAGAGAGAAATAGCCATCTGTGATTTACCCCGACTCTGGGCATCTTCTGCCACGGGCTAGGGGAACATCTATACATGAATATATACAAAGAACATTCCACATCTCTGCTTGAGCAAAGCTTTGACTGAGGCATTGGTTTGCCTTTGTTTATACTAATTATTCTGCAAAGCAGCGTGTAATACTCCTTAAAGAAAACCGCTGAATAATACGTGAGCTGAAACCTTGTACACCCGAAACTCATTCACATTTCATTTTTACTCTTTTCATGGAGAAGCCACCTCAATTACCCTCCCGTAAAGTTTCAGCTCACCGAGAACGCTTTGCCAGCGAGCTTGAGTTCATGATATTAGGTCACCATGTGAAACACCATTATATGGTTTCCTGGAATAAACGCAGCGTGTCTAGACCACGTCCCCTACCCAGACATAGCCCTCAGTGGCTGTCAGCAGAGATGGAATAATTGAATCCGGAGCAGAAAAGAAAAGACACCGCGATGGTGCACCAACAAAGGGTCCGGTCTCGCCGTCTCTCTTTGTCTGGTATTTTTACATGAGTAAACTGGACTGAAGTTGTGTGGCATGCTGGGATACTTTTGTGGTGTGCTGGCACCCTCTGCTGCTAGCGAAGAAGAATGCTTTGGACCCCTCTATATTTCATTAAAGATGTGCTCGCCTTTCACCGTCTGCTGCTCAGACTGTGGTATTTTTTAATCTTGTAGTGAATGCTCTCTTTCTTCCCAATTGGCTGCTATGCAGCTTTGCAGGGTTGATCTTTTTTCCATGGTCCATGGTTGGTGAGTAGCTGTAATGTAGAAAAGGAGCAAGAAGGGACAATTGGCATGTCCAGCAAGCAAGCACAATTTAGTTTCTTATCTTATGAAAAATGTATCAATATTGCCCACACATAGTTCATGTTAAAGGCCATACCAAGGACAAAGTAGCATTTCTGGGTATTGCCATTTTTTCAGTGAGCTTCATTTGATGTAGGCACAGTGGCACACACTCATAGTCACACACACAGACACACACACACACACACTCACACTCACTCCCTGTCTCTTACTCTCTTATTACTGTCTATCTCGGAGCCCATTTGCTGTAATGTCCTCTGATGCAGGGGAACTGGTTGGCAATAATGAAGCTAAAATAAATCGAGCTTATTATGCAGTGGCACATTGGAACTATGCAGGGCTCCCTACACACAAACACACACACACCAGTCATTTCTCCAGCAAAAATATGCCAATCTGCAGGGTTCAACTTGCGTGGACAGAGCCTTGTTAGTGTAGAAGGCTGAAGCGCCATGTGTACTGTGTGTGTAGCCAATGCTGTCTCTTCTGTGTAAAGCAGATATCTCGTGTGTCTGAATGTCACACTTCAGAGCTAACTCTGTATAATGAGCAAAAAATGTTGCTTTTGATTGTCGTCGGTTGTTGAAATCTTGTTGTGCTATCAGTAGTTTCACTATGTACGGAGTAGGAACAGCTGATTTACATCCTTAAAAATATGTCATTCATCTCAATGACACATTCTTTATGCATGGGGGAGAAGGTTAATATGTCATTTGCCATATCCACTGCAAAACATGCAGATTCTAAGCGGGGCTTATAAGTAAATAGTCTTTCAGTAGAATCATATCCTGATGATGATGTCATGTATCAAGATATCATGATATATAGTTACGTCTTTTGAATTAATAATTACATTATTAAGTACAGTACATAGCAAATCAAATTTAAAAAAAGAAAATCTTTTTATAGAAAATTCCTCCAGTATCTATATTAGTTGTTTCGATTGTCTTTACATTGGCAATTTAGCAAAAATGTTAACCCAAATATGTATTTACAAATAATCACATGGAACTTGAAAACATTTGACACACACAAAGCTTTCCAATTTACAGTATAATTCTAATCATATTACATTCCATTCACGTCCATTTATTTCACCCAGAAAACTTAATAATGATTGTAATCCTGCTACCTCCAGTAGTAGCAGTGTATGCAGGTCATGTGAATGCAGTGTAGAGATCCAATGGAGTCTCTGGCTCCACGCTGTGCTCGAACCGTGATGTGATGCAAAGGAATAACTCGCTGCCCTCGCACTTTGAAGGGTTAAGCATCACCATCATTATTTTTAAAATACAGATGCGCCTTTGCACAGAAGGTGAGGCTCGCACAGATCACTTGGCAGTTCTAATAGGATCTATCCGTATTCCTTTAAAACGTGCTTTACATCACTTTGATAGCCCCCATCTCGAGCCGCCGCTAACCTCGGTTCAAGTGTCTTTGGCTCACTGCTATCTCTTGGAGTTGACCCGCTAAGAGCCCTGGTGGAGATGCCTGCTTTGATGCCTTTATGCCGCATCTGCTGCTTTCCTGACTCGCCTCCAGCGATACAACACTTGCACACAAGACTGTCAGAGGAAAGGGTGGAGGGGAACAAGCCACGCAGCGGGGAGGGTGTAATGTGTGTGCAGCGAGCACATGCTCCCTGCACACACATGTGTACGTGTGTGTGTGTTGTGATGTTTTGTTGTGTTCTGGAGGTGAGCGATGTAAGAAGAATGTGAGTCAGAGGCCATGTACAGCCAATCCCTGTACCCCCCCGCCCCACACCCCCTGATGCATTCCCCCTGTCAATGCTACACATGTAGTTCAAAGGTTACAATCAATAATTTGTACTCTCAAAGAGATGTGGCTCAACCTCCACCAACCCACAGGAACGGCTGTTGCTAAGGACCTTGGGTGATGGGATGCAGTCTGTTTTTCAGGCGTGTTTCAAAGTTTTTAATGGGGATGCTCCCACATAAGGGCCCCTGTGTGGATTGCGGTAATGGGCAGCAGAATGAGCAGGCGTCCTCTCCGTACTCTGGTATCATGAGTGTTACAGCTCAGCGGATATTGCCCTCTGGTCCCATGCTGAAAAAAAAATAAAAAGAGAAGTCCACTGAATGGATAGTATTGCCCGTACTTACATAGCAAGTAAGCCAACATTGGAGAGGAACAAATAGACATGCAATGGTGCTGCTGCAAATAGATGGGATGCATCAGTGTAACCTTTAAAGGTTACTCCTGTTTTCATTGTATCATTGTCAAATGTGGTATACATGTTGTAATTACTCCAAATAAGGGACATGGGTACCCGTCTTAGACAAATGTATCAGTGATTACTGTGTCGCAAACCCAATATTCTGGTATCACTCCGCAAGCATTGTGCTCAATGAGTTTTAGCTCAGTTCAGATGCTGAACGTGGGACACGTATGGACTGTTTCAACATAATTGCCGCTTCGGTCCCTGTTTACGCCCTGTTAGCGTATGTCATTCACATACACCGCACTAAGGAGTAAACGGGCACCCAATGTTTATGTTAACAACTGTGAAATGGTCTGTCAGGGCAGTGAGCCAGACGTCAACGTGTCATTATGTTTCCTTAATTGAGTATTTATTCTACACATGAATTACAAGGGATTTGCAGCAGCAAAACCATGTGAATTAAGGTCTGGTTGTTGAGGACAGCAGCTGTGATGTAAAAACAGTACGTGAACAGAAATCTACAGTCGGGGCACCCCGTTTAACATTTTCTTCATCATCAGAGTAAGTAATTGCAAGATAAAAGACCCTTATACCGGAGATTTCTCAACCGTGATCAAGTCAAAAGCCCAGTTGCAGCTTACGGTGCAGTAGGTCACACTAAGTACAGAGAATTCTCTCCCTGGGATTGTTTGCTTGTTCATTACTTATCCCACCCACTCAAGCTTCTAATTATGATATTGCATTTTTATATTCTGTTCTTTGCCCCAGTAGATTTGTTCAACAGCTTGTGCTTAATCACTTCGATATTTCTGTCTGGCTTCAAGAGACACACACACACACACAAGGACACACACACACACAGACACACACAAAGAGAGCGAGATGCACAGCAATCCGGTGAGTATTTAAAAAGGTGAGTATTCTGTAATGTTGAAGAGTTACTGAAGGTCAGCGTGAAATTTCCATTATAATGTGAGATTATACTCAGCCTTCTTCACATTTACTGTCACAGTTTGTTTTAGCCCGGAGCCCTTCTCACTGATGAGTATTACTATATCTAGTGTTTGAGCTGTAGCTGACACAAGTCCACTCTTTCCATGTCCCGTCTCCACCCGGCTTGTCACAGCTGGCTAAACTGTACAGCTGGCTATGTGCTACAGTCTAGTCTAGTGACTAGACTGTAGCACACGCATGGCTTAGCTTAAAATCTCGGCCCGCCAGAGTTTATAGTAGAATAATTCAGCAGTACTCTGGAATGCACATTGCCAGAGGAATCCCTCACAGGCAATTGAAAGTCAGCACCAGTAACGCTGACTGCGGTAAAACGTGCTGACACTCCCGTCACAGACTCACATGGCGTGGAGCCGCTAGCCCAGCTACGCTACAGAAACACCCACACTGTGACACTCTGCCTCTCAGAGAGCGATACATGTGCTTCTGGTGACTGTCACCAGGCTGCTGGTCTTTCCAGCCGAGACACGCAGAGTGTGAAGGTAGTCGGACTCGGCTGTTACCTGTTAGACCCACCGTGTCCCGCCTCAAGGCCACAGCCCACTGCCGTTGCTCCTCCAGCCGCTCTGTTGCATTTGTTTAGTCACTGGTTTATGCTTACTTTATGTTTTAAACTCTAATGTCCGTTCTTTAAAGGAAAGCCACTTCCTCTACATGTTTTTCAAACTTGAGGGTACATGTGAATGAATATAAGCATAGACCTCTGCATATGGCTCTTCCATCATATCAGAGAGGGACAACCCCGTCCACTGTGAAGAAAAGAAACCAACGAGCAATCTGCTCACAATAGTAACAAGTGATCTGATGTTGAAGAGGCTTGTTTTCTCCCACCACCTGATTCATGGTCTTGGTCATGACATTCGATCTTTTCACGGGTAGAGCTGTTTGCTTGTGGAAGGATGCCGTTAATGTGAAATCCATGTTGTGATTAAACAACTTTCTGCGCTCTTTTTCCAGCTGCCAGCAGGTTCCTTTACTTACTTGTGTGTGAATCACTCTGTGATTTTCCTCTGTGTTTTTCCTCCTGTCAAAATCCCACGCTCTCTCTTTTTCTGGTAATATTTTGGAAGTGTTGTTGTCCATGGTGCACATGTAACAGATTTCAAGGGCCTAGCTAGCAGCAGTCCTAATCGACTTCAAGCCATCCTGTTTTTGGTCTTTTGCCTGACAACTCCCAACCCGCCCCCCCACATATCCAGTCCCAAGTCTCTCCTGTCTGTGAGCAATTAATCTGTGTTTATCTCTGCTTCCTGCTTTCATCTCATCCGTGCTTTGACCAACCGATGCTGGGACAGCCGGGTCTGTGGGCCGCTTCCCTCGCAACAAGAGAGCAGAGGGTGAATGCGTGCGAAGGTGTTTAGGTAGGGTGGGGGTCAACTGAAACCGCATGGAGCTGGCATTGACTCGTGCATCTGAAAGTCATTGGAACATGTAATCATTTACCCTCCTATTTCTCTTGCATATTTCTCTCTGGAGCTTATTGTTTACCCTCCTCAACCAGACCCTTCTCCAAATCGCCCTCTGACTGTGTTTGGAAATGAGTTCCAAAAGAAGTCCTGGCTCGGGACTCAGACAGACTATGTGCGCGTGTTTGCTAATATCCACCTGAAGTCATCCCCAGGCTTTTACAAGGTCACGGTTACATGTAAACACACTAGATCATGGCACTTAGCTCTCGTAAGTATTTAGTTTATACAAAACGTCTGAAGCTCCTTACAGTGTAAACCATTGAGCGGCATGCTTTACAGCGTGACAGTGTTCTCCTGTGACCTCGATGTTCCTTTGGTTGGCTGGAGGGAGCTTTTCATTAACGGCTATAAATCAAACAAGCAAGGATTCCTTCACCCACCATGTGACCTCTGTCTGTATGCCACCTTTTTGTGAGGTTGTTGTTTTAGCCCTGCTCGTGTCACGGCTCGCTGGGTGGCATTATCGGTCTGTCGATCGCAACATCTCAACAACTATTGCATGGATAGCCATGAAATGTTGTACAGACATTCAATGGTCCCCAACTTTAGTGATCCTCTTTTGTGTGACTTTACCTTTAGCGCCGCTGCAAAGCTCCAATGTTAGTTGGTGCTCAGCAGGTTTTTACATTTGGTATTTAAGAGGGATTAAACCACTAGTATTGTATCTTATTTTTTTTAATAAATCACATTACAAACATGTTTTAAAACGATAAACAAAGATGGTACATTTCATCTTCTGCCAGTCAGTGTGCAGCCCTCCAAAAACCGGACATCCAGGTTATTACTGTACCTCATGGGCCTTAATACAAGTAGCCTCGCTGCATTAAAGCAAAAGTAATTTGTGCCAAGGCAACCTGTGCTATAATCCCCAGTATTAGCAGGAGGAGTGGGGTGAGGAGGGGGGCGCTAACTTGATTTCCTGGCTGTAGCCTAGATGGGACTCGGGCCTGTATTATCTGGCCATCAGAGAGAGTCAGCCTCAACTCTAATATCTGTGTGTGTTAGGAGAGCAGGAAATGGCCTTTTGTGTTGCTGGCCAATACAGCCCGCGGACAGGAAGAGAGGAAACATGCACTGTGTCGTGCCATGTCGGGCCACTGCCTCTCTGTGCGTGCAGCAATATTACAGAGAGAGGAGGAAGTCTAAGATTTGCAGACAGAATCAGTTCTTTTAACTCCTTCGCTCCCTCAATAACCATTCTTACTGGAGGTAGGCGCTAATTGGGGTCTGACAACATAGGAAGCATTGCGCTCCCTTCTCGCCCCTAGCTTTTCTTTTTGTCTCTCCTCTTACCGTACAATTGAATTGGTAAACGCCCGTGTTTAACAGTGCAGCGCTGTGTTAGCCCTCGAGAGCTTAAAGATTAAAGCAACCTCTTAGACTTAGAGCATTTAAGGAGAGAAAGTTGGGTTTTTTTTGTGCAGAAGGGCTCGCTGTTTCTCCTTCGTGTTTTTTTTTTTTGTGCCAACATGTTTAATGGAAAATTGCAACAGGACTGAGGCTCCGGGGTGGTTGAACATCTGGGTTGCTGTAGCTAAAAGATAGGAGGGGGGGGGGGGGGGAGTTTGCTGCACGCTTGAACTCAGACAGACATACACAGGAATTTGCTTGGTTTCCCATTCCTCCACGTGTTGTTCACAAGGACACACTTGGATGAGCATTTACACCCACCAATGTCAAGTACGCAGACACAGGCATGTCCATACAAAACACACAGTTCTGTCTAGGGCCCCCCAGGGGCAGAGGTGCCTCCAGCAGGAGAGTCTGCAGTCAGGCAGCTCCAGGGCCTCTAGGCTTCTGAAGCTGCTTCTCTCTTTGGCCTTGTGGGAAGGAGGGATTTATATATCATAGAAGAACCACACGCACCTTTCAGATGTATCACTGTTTTACATAGTTGGAGCATGAAAACCCATTTATTCCTCCCTGACCCCTCCTGCCTGCTGATAAAGCCGAGCGGAAACGATGCTCCTTAACCACGTTATATTCCAGTCTGCTGCCCAAGTTGTTTTGATATGATCTCTGTACATGTTTAATCGTTTAACTAGAGATCCAAAAGGATCTTGAGATAACCTTATTATATCCTGCAAGTGTGCATTATAGCCCTTAACACATTATCACCAGAGCAATGACATCATATTTTCAGCCTTGTCAAGTGTCTGTGTTGTGTCTAAATACACACCAGGAGGTGGAATGATACCCCCAAGCTTCTTTTCTTCAGCTTTTTTGGGATTTCAGCCCTGGGAGCTCTCGCAGCTCTGTTATCCGGGCACAGCGATGGCCATCAGGGACATGGCCAGGCGTAGGCATGTGTGTGGGAAGTGAGCAGGCAGGCAGGCTGTCACTTAGCATTACAGCACTACATCCTCCCCATGGCTGACAAGAGGGGAGTGGAAAGTGAGAAGCCGAGAGAGAGAGAGAGAGAGAGAGAGAGAGAAGAGTGGGAGGGAGAGGGAGAAAACAAGAGTGGAGCAAACAATATACAGCAGCCCACACACTAAAACACACAACCCTAAGTCCAGGAAACCTGCTGTTTGTTTTTCTTTTCATTAGACCGACCGCTGAAGATAAGCTCTTCTGACAATACCTCACTGCTGGCCCCTGAAAAGAGAATCCAAAGTGAAAGGATGCTAAGAGGTAAAGGGAAGTGTTAAAGACTCCTGGGTAGAGAAGACACAAATAGTCAGTTCATAACGTTCATCTGGTGGGCTGCAGATCAGTGAATAAGGCTACAACACATCACACGAGTCCTCTCTGCTGTAGCATTCTGGGATAGCAATGTTCTACACTGCTGCATTTGGCTTATTTTAGTAGCTTTGACTAGTTAATGGTGTTCTTACCGTGCATATTTGAAAGCTATGGCTGCCTTCATCTGCACTTGTTTACGGTAATTAGACAATCAATTAGCTTAAGACATCCTTTAAGTAAACACTGTTTTTTCAATCTTACTGCACCCGTCTCTTAATCGCATAAAGCATGTCGTGAAACACCCAAACAGTTGACCCCAGGCTTCGTTTTGTGCAGATAGCAAACAATCAGTGGGCTGAGTCCAACTTTCATAAGCACGACTTGTGTAAGAGATGCCGAAATGCAAGTTTCCCCTGTTCCAATGATGGAGGGTTCTGCCATTTGGCTCAAAGGTCTTGCCAAGGGAGGCTATGTTTCCATGGATGCTAACGCAGCTATTGGCACTACAGAGACCGATTGCTTTTGTTTATAACCCACTGCCGTCCTGTGATAGAGGAGTTGCCTCCGTGTAACTCAGGCGCTGCCAAATTTGGCTAAACCCTGTGGGATACAGGAGCCCGTTCTGGCTGGCAGACATCTCAAGCAGTAGCCAAAGGTGACATGATTATATACACAGCGGTATTGTGTGTATGGGATCGGGGCCCATGTGTGCAGAGGGGAGTGGCAGAATGTAAACATTGGCTGGGTGGCCTTGTTAGTGCTTTGGCCTCCACAGTAGGCGATTGGCTTTTCTTTGGAGTTTCAGTTCATGATGTCAGGAATCTTGATTTGATGACAGGATAACATTACCTGCATGGATTGTTGATGGCAGGAAGCATGTGTGAAGCGTTAGCATTTGATTTGACACGTAATTCATCGACATCTTTCTCAGTTTACTTCCTTACTATACTTTACTACCCAGCCGCTAGTATGTTTTAGAAAGCACAGAAAGCTGGACTGTTGAACCCTACATTTACAGTATTTACTCAATGTGACTATGCACTGTATTTTTATATATTTATACTTGTTAAAGACATTAGCATACGCCTTCTCTTAAGCTTCCTGAAAACATATGTTCTCACTCAGCTTCTCACTATGAGTTGTTTGCTATTTGTTGACAAAACACAGTTTTGGTTATTTCATGTGACAGATTACTGCATTTGTCTGTGGACATCTCCCTGGTTTGAAGTCGGTGGAATAACATGATTTGCATTGTGTCGGTCACAATTAAATAGTATATTTAATCATATTTGCTGACAGCTGTGGTGTTGTTTGCTTATATTACAAGGCTTCAGTAAATCAAATCTGATCAAACCACACTGAGAAACACTAACTGACAATGTTGTTTTCAAACATTTACATTGATTGCTGCTTATTTACATATTAATATTCAAGATTATCAAGAGAAATGGAAGAACTGTTTTGGAGAGTTTTCTGGGGCTTGAAAGCTGCTCAATATTAGTATACTGACCGTAACTGAAATGAATGTGTGTCATTTAAAGGTTCCTTATGGTCCTAAACCCCAGAGATTCAGCACTGCAGTTCCTCTCAGCTCTGCAGAGCTAATGAGCGTCCTTTAAGTCAAGTCATTGTATTTGTAGAGCACCAAATCACAACAGAAGTTACCGAAACACACACTTTGATTAGACCAGGTTTAGAGTGTTGGACCCAACATTCCCCACTAGTGCGAAAAAGTAGCTAATTGTTTTCTGTTTGGGTTAAATATGTTGGGGGTTAGTCCAACCACAGGCAACCGTAACAGTGAATCAGATGTCACTGAACACAAAGTGGACGGACTACCTGGTGAACGTAGTGGTTGTAATGACATTTTTCTAAAAGTGTTGGTGGAGACTAAAATGAAGCTAAAAGGAGATGTAGAACTTGAATGCATAAAGAAACAGGACTCCAAATCAATGTTCACATTGCTCTGTGTCGGCTTGATGTGTACATAACATTATCAGTATCAACTTGATATGTTGATAATATGAAACAGTTATGTGTCATATTATCAACATATATATGGTGCCAAGCGGATCAATTAATGCAGGTCTATGTTGAGTTTTTTTAAAAACATTTAGAAAAGATTGGAAATGCTCTAAAAATAGTCGTGCGAGGGTGGCGGATTTTTGTAGGCCAACCCAGAAGTACATTTTCCCATTGGATTTTGTATTATTGCAGGAAATAAACAAACCTTCATTATACTTACACATTTGGTTCAGCAACATCATCTTCACAAATACAAACACCACGTTTATGGATTTTTTATCATAAATCCAAGTGGCAGAAGTAAAAAGATGATGTGTGGCTATAAGCGAACCACACCACGGTCGCACGACTTCAATGTAACCACGCTCTTCCAACTGATGTCATTTGTGTTTGTGTGACAATAACGTCAACCACTGGAGTCGCATATATATACTTATTATACTTATTATACTTATTACGCATACTTGCTATCAAGCGTCGTTGTAAGACGATCAAAAGCTTCAGAATGAACCGGGCGGTTTTACTGATGTGTTTTATACCGTAGAACAACTATCTTGTGTTAACCAAAGACCAAACATCCTGTAAGAAAAACAAATGATTGACTTTGATTTCTGCCTCAATTCCTGGTTTTAGGACTCATTCCTGCAGCACTCTATTGAATTTAAATATCTATTTTATTGGGAAATGGGTTCCTTAAGTAAAGAAATCAAATCACTATATTTTAAGTCCCCAAGAATGCACCAAGTCTGTTCAAATTTGAGATCTTTCAAATAAAGGCAAGTGAGGCAGTGGTTGGCATTTCATGAAATGGGCACACTAACAATAATCCTTTTTGCAATACTTATCATGCAGAGTTGAGCTATACCCAGTCTGGTCTCGACATAACTGCATTTGACAGAGAATTTTCGAGGCACATTTGTTCAGCCGTCAGAGTTTATTTGGCTCGTGGGAACGCTGTGCCTTCGGGGTCAGACCAACATCAGGAGCTGCTGTCTGTAGAAATAATAAAGCAGACAGTGTTACTTCACAGAGGGCAGAGAAACGCAAAATTGAAACGGATACAGAAGGGGGTTAAACAAGGTCAGATGGAAAGAGCTTAACGGTGCATAAAAGAGAGCAATAGGAAGCACTGGGGGGAGACATTGAGTGAGCAAAGGGCTTAAAAGGGGAACATGTTAAGAGAGAGAGAGAGAGAGAGAGAGAGAGAGAGAAATGGAGCATGAAGTATAGATAGATGGAAAGTTAGAGGAAGGAATGGGCAGTGAGGGAGGCTGCTGCTTCAGTCTTTAGGGTTTGCTCACATTCTCCTCTGCTGGCATCTGCCACCACTGCTCAACACAGCTGAATCCCATCTGAGGAGCTCTTCTGTCAGCCTTCCAGGCACCACGCCGCGCACACACTGAGCACAGTGCAAAGACGGGGAGGGAAAGAAACCGTAGCGGGCTCGGAGCGAGAAAGAAGCAGCAGCACAAAGACCAGCGGGATAAAGTAGCAGAACCAGTTGAGAGTCGCCGCGCCGCACATTGAGCATCCGTCTGTGGTGGAGACGTAGACTTTACCCCGGCACACTGAATCAGTCAGGATCAGAGGACAGGAGGATGATCAAGTCCAGTTGGTTTTATGTCAAGTTCAAATACAACGAGAAGGTAAGTCTATATGTTGATTTTCATGTTATTTTCCTCTACTCTGAGTGTCCTGGCAACTATCTAAACATGTGATATTGTCCTTGAAAAAGTTTAATTATTGAGCTGTGCATGGATAATCTTTCCAGACATTCTTCATCTTCTCTCAGTGGCCGTTTCAAATTCACAGTGGAACTTGAAAAGGCCCGTGGTAAAAAGTATTTTCATAGAAAGGCAATACACGCCAAAAAGGGTCTGTTTTATGCCATTTCATTGATAGCATTGGATGTTTTATAAGCACGGGGCTTATAATCTTTGCAAATTTGCTTAACATATATTTGTTTTTAAATAGAGGTGCTGATATTTGCATTGAGTACCCTAGTTGTTAAAGTGTGAGTGAGATTTTTTTTGTCTCAAGAACATCCCAGATTTGATTTTCTTATAAATAAATATAATCAAAGGTCTGCAGAGTACAGCATATAATACAAATATATTTAGTTTCATACCTTACTATCATGCTAAAAGTACAGTCTTGCATTCAAATATAAACAAATGTAGTATTGAAGAAGATGCATTCAAAGTAAAATACAAATGTTGATGCCTGATGAAGGCATGGCCTTGTCTTGTGACGCAGTTACTGACGAACAGTTCCTGATGTGTCCGTCTGGGCAACAGAGCCTCCAGCTTGTGTAATGGCGTCGAGTCTGATGGGACTCCTCTGTGTGTGGATGCCATTACACTGGGACAGCCTTTGGGTCAGCAGCACTTTCCACAACTGGTCGCAGATGTGCGAATAAAAAGGGCTTGTGGTACTACTACCTTTGGTCGGTTAACCGGTCAGTCTGCCTTTGTGTCATGGTGTGGACCCCTATATGCTGATCGAGTTCTCCACTCAGCATCAGGTGTCTGCACTGGAGGACTAATAAAGCTATCTCATTACATAAAACACTGAGAAGTGGAGCGCTGTTTACTGGTTACTCTGTGAACTTGTCACAGTATAAAACCCCTCGAGAAGCAGCGTGCACATGTTGGACTGGCCTATCTTTGTGGATAAGGGAGAATTTGCCAAGTGGCCTCATGGGAGCATCTGTCTGCCCGGAGTGCTCTGTTTCCATCTGCTCTGCCATTTTGTACCGTAGCAGTCTTAGAGGTGGAGAAGAAGAAGATGGCCGCTCTACTTATTTTTTAGAACCAGGTCTATTTAAAGTCTGTCAAATCATTTTTTTCACCAAAAGAAAAAGCCAACATCTAAACCATGACCACACATATACTGAATGTTATCGACTGATGGTTTCTATCAAAGAATAGGAGAGATTTGTCCTTAATAAGTGTGGAAATTGTAACCATTACTGTAGTGGTGGTCAACATTGAAGCAAGCCAAACAAAAGCCAAACAAAAGAACTGTTGCTGTAAAAGTTGTCAAGGACACACCACTGGAGACAAGTTGAAGCAGCCATGACGACACACGGTGTGCGCTGTAACGGGGGAACAAAGTGCTGTGGTCCTTTACTCTTCCTCTCACTGCTCATCCCAATACACTAAACAAAGTTCCACGAGTGACAAGTTTCCACATCACATTTCATCCCCTCAAAAAAACAAGGGGGGGGGCAATGGAAGGAGTTGAAACAGAAAGATCCGAGACAAGATGGCTAGTTGCTTTTTTATTTCACTAATCATGTTAAGTAAAGGGAAGAGATGAAGATATACCTGTTGCGCTGATTTGTTACAGGCCTCAGAAATATCTCTAATTTGCACTGAATCAATTGCATCGGCTCCAGATAGTATTTTTACTCAAAGTATCAAGAATTCACCCTCTCGTACGTCTGGCCACAATGTTCCGCACTCCTAGGGGGCCTGGCTGTCCTGAACTTGTCTGTGTTCCCGGTTAGAAGACAGTGTACACAAGAACCGGATGTGTGTGTCAGTGCTTATGGGCGTCTGGGCCGAATGCTGAGTGTGTGTCTGAAGAGAAGAAGGGCAAATGCAGCCGTCGGCTTTTCCTGCTCCCAGCTGTCTCGCCTCAGGAGCAGCCAGCCTCTGTGTGATTACGCATGATTGACAGGCACCCCTTTCAGCAGCATGCCAATAGGAAGTGACTTAAACAAGTGTTGCCATTTTTGACTGAGTGGCTGTCTTTTCATTTGATCGGCCCCCCAACCGACCCACCGCCTCCCTCGCTCTCTAAAGGGAAAGGGTGAGAAGGGCACGAAGCACGGTGGCAGCTGGGTCAAGACCAGGGTCATTCAAGTCTGGGGAAGGGTAATTGCCACCCCTGTGTGTGGGCCCATGTCCTGAAGTGAGAGGGTACGAGAGGGAGGTAGAGGCTGGAGGTGGGTTACATTCCTCTGAGTGGAAAGAGAACACAACACTGAAGTCTTGCTCTGTGTGTCTGCTCGCAGCTCTTTGTCCTTTAAGCCAGTGCCAGGACCCCCCAGTGGGCCAACTCTGTGGCCGCAGACCCACAGAGGGCGAACAGCAACCTGACTCATACTGGATTAATTCATTTTAACACACAGGGTGCCTTGTGATTGGTGTGTTAACTCTGGCTTCACCCATGGCCAGATGGCTGTTCTTGGAGAGATACATTTCCATTTGAAGGTACTTGACTGATGCCTTAATAAGTCACTGAGTGTACAGCGAGGAAACATTATAATTGTATTAATTGTATTATATTGCATCCTTATTTTACCATTAGGGTGTCTTAAGCTCATACAGTTATTTGGTTTATTTAGGCATCCCTTACTGAAGTATCTACGCAACCATGTAAAAATCAATGGAAATCCTTCAATCAATACTTAAGTAACAGAAATATCAGTATTACCAAATAGTTTTCCTAATGAAGTTGTTGTTTTACGATGCAGGATTTCCCCCCAAAGAAACCCACACGTATAACCCAGTAGAAGAGTGTGGTGGTTTCATTATCTGCAGAGACCCTTTGGCTATGGTCAGGGAAAAGATTTGTTTCGGTTAAATGTTAATGAACAGGTTGTGTCTAAAGTGTGTAAAAAACACACCTCAATTGTAACTGTTAAAACTTCACCAAGTTCTGCTGGTGCATAAACAAACAACATTTTGAAAATGGAAATTCTCAAGGCTCTAAATCTGAAAGTTGTACCCGAGTACATGACCTTTTTAAATGTAAATTGTATTCCTTACCCTGGTCACTCGCTGGTGGTTCCAGACCAACCCTGAAGCCAAACCTTCTGAGCATCACATCGTAACGCATACGCAGCTAGACTTGGCTTCAGGAACGATGTGTTGCAGAGCTTACTTCTGTTGTTTGTCTCCAGTATGTGTGCAGTATACTGATGAAAAGCCTTTTCTGGTATAGACATGCAGTACATTGATGTGTTCACTAGATTATCGGGGTTTATACTGCACATGCACTTTCCCCACACGCGGCACAATATTTATCTGCAAGTTGTATTTATTTTGGATCATATTTCAAACCATGTGTTCGACAAAATAACACACTCATGACTCCTGCTATTACATTGGAACCTTCAAACAATCTATGGCTTTCTTAACGTTGGCAGATTCATATGCCTTATATATGGTTTACAACACTCCAGCTTAGTTACATGGCTGTTTCTCCATAATGGGGATCATTCTCCACCGCTCAACGAAAGCTGCTCAGTATCTCTTTCATTCAAACTTAATTAATATTCAACTGAATAATGTACAATTATGGAACAATGGAAGTGTATTATTCTTACTCAAGAAGTGTTGATAGACTTGGCCAGCATAACCTTGATTTTCATGGCATTGCAGGGTTCAACATATTTTCTTTTTCTTTTTCAGTTGCCTAGTTGGGCTACTTGCCCAAAGGCAATTTTGACTTCCCCCATACGGAAGGAAGCATTGACCCACAATCTGTCCTTCCTTAATGTTGAGCCCTTTATTGTTATTATAGCTTTTATCCTAAGCTAAGGATGCTGTACAGATCGTAAAGCCCAGTGAGGAAAGTTTGTGTTTTATAATATAGGGCTATATACTGTATACAAAAGTGCCTCGACATATGATGTGTAATTTACTCACAATTGGCTTTTTAAGGTCAAATATACTTTTCCAAAGTTGGTTGCACCAGCACATAATTTGGTCACACCCTAATGTTGGTACAGCATGGTATTATTAATCAGTGATGGAAAGAAACTAACGGTGCATTTACTCAAGATTTTTTTGAGTATAATTTCAAAGCTACTTTATACTTCACTAAATTTCAGAGGTGCATATTATATGTTTTACTTGACTACATGTATGTGTCATGAGTAAATCAAATACATTGAATTGCGATGCAGTCATTTAAACCACCCAGCAGTATCAAAGTATGAATAAAATAAGCTATATTGCACCCAGCTACAACATCAAAATGCTCCATTAACGATAATAATGATATATTAAAATATATAATAATGTAGCACATAAAAACCACCAGCCTCCTCCTCCCGTGGATGCAGCCATGTTGTCTGCTATTGGATCACATTGTGTACGATGTGGCCCCTCTCTCCATGTTCCCACATATTGTTGATTGACTGACTGTATTTGCTGAGCCTGGTTTGTTGGACAGTAGAGGGCGACTGTAATGACTGTAATGACTGTAATGACTATAATGACTGTGAAAACCAGAGAGTGGGGTGTCATTATTGCAGTCTCTGAAGATGCATGTTATATGAGAGACACATGGTGTGGAAACCTCTCTTGGGTGGTATCGCCTATTTCAAACATAAACTCTGGGAGAAGGTTAAAAACCACGGCTGTACATTCCTGTGGATCGTTTTCTGTTAAGTGAAGTTATCGAAGAACACAATCCTGCTACTGGGAGACTATTGTGGACTGGTTTGCCTCTTGGTTTGTAGC
Organism: Cyclopterus lumpus; assembly: GCF_009769545.1. Classification (NCBI taxonomy): domain Eukaryota; kingdom Metazoa; phylum Chordata; class Actinopteri; order Perciformes; family Cyclopteridae; genus Cyclopterus; species Cyclopterus lumpus. The sequence continues at coordinate 19,518,003 of NC_046979.1, forward strand.
TGGGGTCTCATTGTGTTTGCTGCTTCCGAAGGTTCCTGTTGTGTAACTGCTTTCTTCTTTCTGTCCTCTTCCATTTGATCTGCATGGAAGTTGTATTCCTCTGCCCATCCTCCAGGCCTGACTTTAATAAGAGTTTATTGGAGCCATTTTAGCCGAGCCAGTTTAATGTATTTATGCTTGAAGAGCTGCAGCGGTAAGAGGCTTACGGAACTGTTAACCCCGGCAATGCTGGTCGCAAAGCAGGGCCTGTCAGTTGTTGTTTTTTTCAATCCAGAAAGGCTTGCTTACTTTCCAGACACATTGAAATTCTAGGAGAGCGCTCCACAGCTTGCCGAAGGGATTACTGGTAAATCCCTGCAAACTCCAGATGTTTTCCCAGGCAGCGCGCAGTGAGGAAACATCGCCCATCCCCTGTAAACATCTGTCAGACAAAAGCCTCCGCCACAGCGGAGACAACAGGAGCTTAGAGGGAGTAAAGTAGCTTGACTAGTCCGATTTTCGCTCTGTTAGATGTGTTTGTTCATGAAGAGCTAAGTGGTTTTGCGGGCGTCCTGTGTGCCTGTTAATGTTAAGCCTCAAAGTGGACAAGTGTACAGTATAACTAAAATACTTGGCGGTTACACAGATGAGGACGCAGGATTATAATTTTGCCCATTTGGATCCAAAGGAGAGATCCTCACAGACAAAATAAATTATTTAGTATTTATTTAGTTTTATAATGAAAGCATCAATAAATAAATGATGCTCAATTACATGATCGTAGCTGCCCTCTATAATATTTATGTATCACTCTGTCTGAAAAGTCAGAGCCTTGCTAGTACTAAAGTCACAGGAGTGTGTGTGTGTGTGTGTGTGTGTGTGTGTGTGTGTGTGTGTGTGAGTGTGTGTGTGTGGGTGTGTGTGCGTGCGTGCGTGTGTTTGTGCGTGTGTGTGTGTGTGCGTGTGTGTGTGTGTGTGTGTGTGTGTTTGTGCGTGTGTGTGCGTGTGTGTGTGTGCGTGTGTTTGTTTGTTTGTGCGTGTGTGTGTGCGTGTGCGTGTGTGTGTTGTAAGTGGCAGTTGCTGGCCCCAGGCAGGATCTCATATCCCCCTGCCATGTTTGTGTTAATTTGCTGGATGTAAACACAGTGAGTGGGCTGTAACAAGGCAGTACCTGCCTCTGTGTCTCTGGTCTCCAGCCTCCTCAGTGGAAGACAGGACCGAGAGAGGGAGCGGCTAACCAGTGTCTGGATCACTGAACAATTGCAGGCCAGAGGGAGAGGGGGTGAGGGAGCGGGAGCGAGCCCTCAGTGTAGCCACTAGGGACAGGTCTGACAGATGGATGGAGCGTATGACTGGATGCTTAGCCAACTGGAAAGCCAACTTTCACCCACACAGACTGTATGTTTTTTTGCCTGTCGACTTTTATCTCCATCTCTTGTACACAACCTAAAGGAAAGAAAACAGGACGTGTGTGTCCTTAACCCTACCACTATATATTGTGATGTCTTGAGAGGTCAGGATCGGCTTCAGAGGCGTGGATGCACAAATCAGGACGACAAGCAGTGGTTTCTAACTCAAAATTCAGTATTTAGCTAAAGATAAACTTAACTCAGAAAAGCCGCTACACAAAACAAATAGTATTCTCAGTTTTCTTCTGGTTCATTGTCTTCAACGTAACATAACCACCCTCTTTCATTTCATCTGGAAAAACCTCTAATCAGTTCATAATATGTCAATAGAAATACTGGAACTACAAGATTTGTTTTAATCAATAACAATACTATGTTTTATTTACTTTGTGTACCTAATAAAAAAAATGACATAAATGACGATAACTAAGTAAAAGTATAACATTTAGAATTTGTGATGGTGTAAGCTAACTTCAGAGCGTTAAAAAATATTTTTGGAGCTATAATCAAACAACAAAGGGATCTGTATCTGCCAATATGGATCATCAAAATCTGCAATTGGTATCGGCAAAAGTTATATTTGATCCCTGTTTTCTTTTGTGCTGATCCGATCCAGGACTCTGATCTGTGATCTGATCCAAAGCGTGGGTTTTATGATCCGTTGCACCATTAATATAGACTGTAGGTGGTGTAGAGTATCATGGGGGTATTTATTACGAGAAATTATGCCACTTACAATCAGTAGATTTATATAATCAGCCGCTCTCGTCACAGGTTTCGCTCTGGCATGTTTAATTTACTTTCACCTACCGTGTAGACAAACAGTCACATCAGCAGTTCCATTTATGATTTAATCCCTTAAGATTGACCTTATATTGTGACGAATATAATTGATTCATGTATTTGGACATTGTAATTATCTCTCTATAGTATAGTTTTGTTTGTAACAGGTGGAGTCTGCACTTCCCAAACAATATTCAATTTGCCTACCTTGTAATATTAAAAAGCATTTGTCGTTACCACTAGTGAAGCCAGGTGTGGGCAAATCCACCAGGACATAACCTGAAAGAGATGGCTCCTCATTAAGAGTGGAATACTGCTCTCAATCTTCTTTTTCCATTTGCCATGCACACACATTGCTTTTCCTATGGATTAAACAAATATGTAATGTAATGGTGCTCGTGAGTGGGTTGGACAGAGCCAGACTAGCTACTTCCCCCATGTGTCCAGTCTTTGTGCTAAGCTAAGCTAACCAGCGACTGGCTGTAGCATTATGTTAATGACCAGGTATGAAAGCGCTCCTCTTCTAACCCTCCGAGGGCAAGAGAGTAAAAAAAATGTCACGGTATTGGTTCCTAAAACCATACTTTTGGTTCTGCGTGACATGAAAACATAAAAAAACCTCTGCTATGCATGAAAGCAGAGATGTGTCCACACAGAGTAAAGGTGTGTGTAGAGCTGTACAGCGAATGTGTGTGCCTCATTTTCTCCCCAGAGGAGCCCTCCCAGAGCTCATTAGCCCCGGTTAAAGTCCCAGTGGAATGCCGGATCCTGCCTGCCGTCTGCTGCCCGCTCCTGAGCAGCTCTGGTTTCAGCCTACTGGTTGACCGGGCACAAGGATGGTTCCCATAGTTGGGCTGCCTGAGCCGCATGGGCAGACCCTGGTACCCTGGCTCAAAGAGCCCTCTGTTATCCAGGGTGCACGCTCACATGCAGTGTAGGGTTGCTTCACACACAGACACACACACAGGCAGCCTGGCAATGTGAGCTATGGGAATGCCACAGATTTGTGGAAGGATGGATCACATGCTTATAGACTGCTGCAGAGCAAAGCCCAACAATTGCTTTTTGTTTGAACGTAAACTTGTGTAACTGTCTGGCAACACCGGTCTGTGCTGGCGTGGTCCAAAGAAACAATCCTATGCTTTTTTCTGCAGCCTCCCTCTGAGTGAGGCTTGGCTTCTAGTCGCTCTAACTTGGCCAGCTCTGCGGAACAGATCTGCATACACACAAGTGCACCCGCTTCCACGTTCAAATGCAAAACGTTGAGATCATTATTTTCCATCAGGACATTGTTTATTATACACCATTATGTTCTGCAAATGGCCAACAGTTTCTCAGTGTGACCAACTAGCTTTCTCTGCGTTCAGCGTGATCCATCGTAGTCCATCGCCCAAGTTGGCTTTTTCCCTAAAAGTTTTACCCAGTGAGGCAGAGCAGACTAGGGGAGAGTGCATATCAAAGAGAAGCAGCCATCTGTCAGCACATGCTGCAAACAGCTGGTGGAGGAGATGCAAGATGTCGGAACAAAGACTGACAAGATGGAAGATGACAGGAAACAGATTTCCCTCCCTTTTAGCCCTCCTGCAGGAGAAGACTTTGACCATGCTGTGATGTCTCGCAGTGTCCAGATGCTGGCTTTCCTCTCCTCCTCACTCCTCTCCTCTAAACTTCTCGCCTTCCTGTCCCTCTCCCCTCCCCTCCTCCTCCACCAGAGGCACTGTCACCTCACTGCTAGTTTTCCCCGACGTGTTACTGTCGAGATTCTTCAGTCTGCTTCCTCGCTGCTTGATTTGCTCATTTGCATTTCTGTAGCGCGCAACAGGAACAGAGAATCTCTCATCTCACATGTAGGCACACACAGAATTAAACTAGCTCTACTGGAATTATCATGTAATAATTAATACATGATATGCTTTAATTATACTAATTTTAATTGCATTTAATCAGTGGCAGAAGTTTTTTTTTACATTTTTTTAATAGGGTTTTTTGTGGGACCTAAATATTACATTCCGTGAATTATTTAGCTTTAGTAATTGACCTACTACAGCTTGAGTAGATACACATCTCTCCGCTCATTTGCTCAGATAAATGAAGCTGTGTGAATTGTGTTAAGTAAATTTTTAGGAAATGAGCACGGGCCATGTGTTAATTAGTGTTGCAGCGTAAGCCGCCTTACAACTAGGTATTCTTCTCTCTCACTTTAGCACAGTCTATTCCCCTTTTGTGACACCCCCCCCCCTCCCCCCCCCCTCCCCCCCCCACCCCCCCCCCCCCCCCCCCCCCCCCCCCCCCCCCCCCCCCACCCCCCCCCCCCCCCCCCCCCCCCCCCCCCCCCCCCCCCCCCCCCCCCCCCCCCCCCCCCCCCCCCCCCCCCCCCCACACGCTGTTAATTTGAACAGAAAATGCAGTCCATTTCTAAATAGGGCAGGGGTGCACACAAGCTGCAATCATTATGCCCATTTTCTACCAGCTTAGGGCAGTTGAAGTGTCTGTAGTGGAGGGAAAGCGAGGGGGGGTTTGTCTACTCGCTCCATCCACAATGTAACGTGTGATGTGTGACACCGGCCGCTGTAATACTGTAATGGCCCTAATTGTCTAATCACTCTAATATGTGGCTGCTGCTCTTGGTCATGACGAGGGCAAAGTGAGCTAATAAACAGTGATTACTGTCACTTGAAATCAGCACACAGAAAAGAGAGTGGGAGGTGTTCTCCTTTTCCCTAGTCTCGCCCGTTTTTGTGCTTGACAGACAGGGTAAGCATGGTGGCGGTGAAAGGTCAGCTTGTGGTTGCACACAAGTGATGGAATGACAGAGAGCGTGCGCCAGAGAGAGAGAGAGAGCGGGGGGTGCTGTCATCTCCAGATCTTGTCCCTTCGGTCGGTTAGATTGACAAGCTGTCAGCCTGGCCAGCTCATACTCTGTGGAACAAAGAATAGACGAGGCAGAGCTTTTCAACATCCCCAACCATCTGCCTCTCTATAGCTCCGCCTCCTCCTGGTTCTCCTCTGTACACATGGTTAGCAATCAAGTTTGACAAGTTTGACACGTAACTGCAAATGTCAGTACTTTATCGTCACTGCAACTTGAGGTGCATCCGTCCATGCCATGAGGGTGGATGTTAGGAGTCACTCGTGAAGGCGCTACGGTGACATGAAATCAAGAGTTGTGGCTGTTGCATACATTTACAGGAGCGTGAAGATTATTCAAATCCGGCCCTGGAATCACTTTTACCCACAGAAAACCCCCAGAAAAGGCAATTCTGTCCATAAAGGAAAGAATTCACTCTCCTTCCACCATCGTCAACAAATATGATTACGGTAGTCACAAAATAACATAGTAATAACATCATATTTAGGCACAACCATATGATCAGATGCACACACCTGCTGCTTTTCTGCTATTCTTTATGATCAAGGTAATTGCTTCGTCCCACTAATGTACATAACAACGGGTTCTTGAGAAGAACAATGTCTGCGATTAAACTACCAACACAATTCTCAGTTCATCCCTCGGGACCAAGTTCAGATGGTGGATTTATTTCCCAAGTTGCCTGGAATTTAATCATCTGTGTCAACATCGGTCCATCGAGTGAAGATGGAAATATGACAACTTTAGATAAAGAACTAATGATATGTGGCATTGCATTTGGATGGTGGAAGGGAAGTTGTAACTGGAGACCTACACACTGGAATTATTTGTTTCAGTTGCAAATGCACCATATCCCATGTGTCCACATTCATAAACACGCACACATTGTGAAACGATCAGTTTTAAACCTGTAGTTAGCATTGTGAATTGAAACAAAACTACTTGGTTATGTATAGATATAGATGATGGTTTGTGGTAAAATAAGTATGTTGTTGTGTAAGTAAGCTACAGTATGTCACGTAGGTCAAGTATGTTACATACGTTCACTTACGTACTTAAGTTGAGTTAACATTAAGTCAATGTTGACTTTTGGTTCCCGAGGAGAACATAAACTCATGTTTACAATGTTAACTGAGGTAATAAATAAGAGAAGTCTTTTACTCATACGGTCAGACTTCTTTTTGCAACCAGAGCAGTCGCCCCCTGCAGGTCAGTAGAGAGAATGCAAAACCACACTTTTGCATTGGCGTCACAGAACAGAGGTTGCCGCCTGTCTTTGATCCACCCCGACCTCCTCCCTTATGCTCTTTAGACTACGTCGGCTAATTTCCTCCTTTGCTCGCCCACCATAGTTACTACGGCCTGTAGAGGTCGCTGCCTAACAGTATACATAAATACGGAGGAAGACGGTCTGCCCATATGAGAAGGCACCAGTTTTGATTTTCAATTATAGTTTGCAACACCGCCAGTCTCACAACGCAGAGGCAGGATCCATTCACGAAAAAGTCTATTTGCACTGTCTGCGCCTTGCGAGATAAACTGGTTTGTCTCTGCGTCTACGGAGCTGATGTTTTATGCACCAACTCCAGGCTATGAAGCCCTCATTTCACAGCCTTCCCGAGACCAGTTAACCCCTCATTTCCTCCCTGGAGCATTCAGTAAGGACCACAGCAGTTGTGTGTACATGTGTGAATCCAGCGCTGTGTCTTCTGTGGAGCAGACTCTTTTTCTACAGTAGTCGAGCGCTCTCATAGCCCCCATTCATTATTCATCTCCACTCCAGCTGCATCACACCCCCAAGCAGCACAGAAATAAAACAAGGTTAAGAATTGGCATGAAATGTGTCTCGGTGGATCAAGCGGTGGGGGAGACGGGGTGGAGGTTTAGTAGACGGGGGAGGTATGGGCCTTTATCTGTGCGCCATCTTTTATTAATTGCCCTTGTGCTTAGACTGCGAGTTTCTCCGTGATCATTAATGCATGCGCGGAATAACGTATTTACATGTTCTCATGCATTATGCATGGAAAGGGAGGGGGCTACAGTGTTGTGGAGGACCCTCTGCCCACAGGTCCTGTTTCTTTTTGTGTGTGTGTTTGTGTGTGTGTGTGTGTGTGTGTGTGTGCTCATCTGTGTGAGCTGATTTGCATTCAGCTATGCTGTGAAATCCACTCGCTACCAGGCGCCTCTGCTGCTACAGGAGGGCGATGGAGCATCGGACAACAGACAACATTCCCTGTGCTTTCACACAGCTGGTTGAAACTGTCTGACAGAGGCTGACAGGTCTCAGCGTCAACAAGGAGCTGGAGCCAGATATGTTTGCTGGAGGAGCAGGGGCTTGTAAGCGCAGGGAAACATTGAGCTTCCCTCTTTATTCAACTTCTCGCCTGTAGCGGTCGTAACACGTGTTCATTCCTGTGAAGCAGTAGAGTCACTGGAAAGTCTCAACCAAACAGAGAGGCTGAAAGACAGCAGTGACAGGATGATGGTGAAAGGAGTAAAGCCTCTCTGTCTTTATTTCATTGTTTTATTCTCTTGCCAGTTGAGATGATTGATCAAGTCAAAGCACAGCTCCCAGTCGGCCCATTCACCTCCGTGATTGATTGCTCACTGACTCAGACCTGTAGTTCTTGTATTTCCACAACCTGCTGCTCACGGAGTCAACTCTCTGCACCGAAGCTGCCCTCTTAGCGTATCTCACTTTGTTTATGTATTTCCTTGAACCTCCGCTCCTGCCTCCATTATCATAAGTCCAAACTCACCGGATCGTCCTGATATCGATCACCGGTTGGCCCCGACCGCTCTCGTTTAACCCTCATTATTTTTTCTGCTGATTACCGTGTGTTGTAATTTGCGCGTTGTAATTGTATCAGATAACTGCTGGTGTGGTTGTTCATTGTACTGCCCGCTGCCTTGCGTCAGAACCAGTCCTGCTGGGTAATTAGAATTGATTTAGATACAATTTAATTAATCACACTGTTAAATCTGTAGTACTTACTGCAGACTCATACTGTTAGCTTTGTGTGTGTGTGTCTGTGTGTGTGTGTGTGTGTGTGTGTGTGTGTGTGTGTGTGTCTGTGTCTGTGTCTGTGTGTGTCTGTGTCTGTGTCTGTGTCTGTGTGTGTCTGTGTGTCAGGGTTATACGTGGGCAGAACACATTTGTAAAAAAAAGTGAAATAGCAGCAGCAGCAGCCAACAATATGATTTGACTTATATGTGAAAGTATGTGTGTGTATATATATATATATATATAAAATATGTCAATGTTCAAATGTTTAAGGAACACTGGTTCAGTGTTTTTCATGAAAGATCACCGTACCTGTGTGAAACAGGTATGTAAACATCCTCTTTCGGCTATAATGAAGCCTCGTGCCATTCCTCAGATGTAAATATGACACGGTGGTTTATGCTCCTTTGTTTCTCTTTTGTGTAACGTGATTGTCCGGGTGCCTCCTTGAATAGCCGCTCAGGCGTGCATACTGCAGCGCCGCCGCCGTTGTTGTTCTCTTCAGGTTTGTTGGAGTGTGTTGCTGTGTGTGCGCATCTCTTCGCTCTCTTTCAGGCTTCGGAGAAAACAAAGGCGCCCTCACTCTCTTGCAGGCCCTGATTGCAGTCATTAGGATGCACAGGCGCTCCCGGTGTGACGGGGGCCTCTTCTCGAGGGGATTGGGCTCGCAAAGCGCCGCCGCTCGCCTGTTTTTAATAACAATCATCTAAAATCGCTGCAATTAGCCCGCAGCTACAAGGAGATGGAGAGCAGAAAGATGTGGAGAGGGAGGGAGGAGGGAGGGAGGGAGGGAGGGAGGAGGGAGGAGGGAGGAGGGAGGAGGGAGGGAGGAAGCGCTACAAGCTCAGATTCAGTGAACCTTTCCAATGTCAGCTCCTCTTTCACATGGAAAATTCAAGAGGGCCGTTGTGTTCATCAATTATTAGCTTTGAAAGTTAAAAAGATCCATTGTGTATTTTTAATCAGAGTTATACGGGGAATCTTTAAACTGACTGCTCGGGGCTACAAGCAGAGCTTTCTGCCAAGTCTGCAAGTCTGTTGTAAGAGGAGAGGTTGACGGGAGAGCTGGATCCCTCCAAACGAGTAGGTGTCCTCTTCAGGAAAGTAGAATAACAGGCAGGAAAACACAGAAAGATCACCAGATAAAGTGTGTGTGTGTGTGTGTGTGTGTGTGTGTGTGTGTGTGTGTGTGTGTGTGTGTGTGTGTGTGTGTGTGTGTGTGTGTGTGTGTGTGTGTTTGTGTGTGTGTGTGTGTGCGCGTGTACGTACGTGTACTTGCACGTGCTCAGTGATGTCCTTGATGCACCGCACCATGTGGCTGAGGTTCATTTACTGTATCAGCCAAAGTCAGCTCAGCAATAAAGAAATGCATCTTAAAAAAAGTCATTAAATATGTCCCTTCATGTTTTTAACATTTTATGGATTGCATTCAGTCGTGTCCTTGCATGATCCCAAAGGTTCCAACAATGCTCAAACCCCTCCAGGGAAGAACAGGAAACACCAGATGATGTGTAGGAGAAGTAACACTTGACACTCGGGTTGTGTCCCTGGAATATTCTTCCCTTTTATCAAAATGAAATATAGGAAGAAAGGACATTTATCAGCCCTCACGCGGGCCCAAAACATATGCAGTGGTACATCTGGAAACAGACTTTGATGTGTCAAATATTTGAAGTTCCACAAGCCACGTCGTATTTAGTTAGATTTTTACCAGTTGGTTAGTCGGTCTTTCCAACCTATGGCAGCCACAGTTTTACCTCAAGGAGGCTGACATTTGGCATGGAGATCAAGTGTGTGGGGGTGAAAATGTCTGTTTGTATTCATGCCAACTGGGGGGTGGGGCAGTGTGAGTGGCCCCTAAAAGGCCATCATCTCCCTGGTTTTGAAAGATTGTAAGTCATACATCTGTTGGAACACACACAGTGACAAACAAGCGTAACCCGTTGGCCTGTTGGCTGTGGGGGAATGAGGTAAAAGCCCCCTTCAGCGAGGTTAAACTGGCATACCAGAGGAGACAGAGCACTAACATCAAAGTGGTGATCTAGAGAGAAGGAGAAAGGGCGACCAAAAGAGGATAATGATGTTTGTTTCAAGTATTCTCTGTTTAGTTTGACGCCTCCTAGATTGAATTGTAGAGAGTCAAAGTGTAACACACATGTTGTTCTTGAAATAAACTTTTCTATACACACCGTTATTCTCTCAAACGTCCACGATGTGTGTCTTTTCTGCTGTCCTCCTCCTTCCACTCCTCCTCCTTGTGATGTGTTGTCATGTAGCACCACCCACAGGTCATCAGGAGGGTGACAGGCTGGTGTGCTGCAGCTCTCCGGTCGGGGAAGAATCGACACGAGGCAGCGGCTCTGGCTGCTTGTTGAAAACCAACCCTGAAAGCTCAAAATGAAGCATAAAAAAGCCTCTCAGTCACGAACAGAGATGGAAGTGCCCGCGTCATTGCTCCTTCTTGTGGGACGGGGAAAGAAAGTGCAGCGCACACCAGAGAGCCCAGCGCGCTCTCAGACTCACTCTTTGTTCAGGCTGTGCTGAATTATTAACCCCCGTGTTTAAAAGACTGCTCGGGGGAATTTTGACATTAGCTCTTTGGAGCCCGCACTTGAGTCTGTCTGGCCTACAAAAGCTCGGCGTCCTTTCATGAAGTGTAGTGTATACAGACGATTTTAAATGAAGCGTGATCAGGAGGGACAAAAAAAGTTTTGATTAAAAAAAGTGTTGGAAGCGTGCTTTTAAATGCAGTGGCTGCTTGTTTCAGCCTTGTTCTTTGGCTCACAGTGTGCTCTCCTGTGAGAATGCAGGGAAATAAAAGCATTTCTCACCCAAACCCCCAAACGCCTCCCGTTACTTTTAAGATTGTGCCCGACTTCGCATGTTGTCTCTGCCACACTTCTCTCCTTTTGTCTTTCGGATAGAAAATGAGCCTTGTATAGTTCTCATTTGCATTCACAGAGCGTCTCCATAATTTATTATAACGGTGATACTTTGTTACGGTGCAGCAGTTGTTTGTAGACACAAGCGAAGGTGGTGTTTTTGGTTGACGGTGTAGTTTCTCACGAAAAGCTGTTTTGGAAGGGAGACGTCTGCAGGTGCTTAAAACCATCAGGAATCATTTCTTATGTATCACAGCCTTGACGGAGTTCCTCACTCGTGTTTCCACACCGAGAGATTTCGCAAGGTTTTTGTTTTCGGGTCATGGCTGTATGTTTTGTCTTTGTCGGAGAGTGATAGAGGCTTATCTGAGAAAGGGGGGTTATCTTTCGAGGTTACATCGGCGTTATCTCAGAGGCAGGTGGGCCTGCAGTAAAGCAGAGCAGGTCATAAGTCGGCCTCAAAAACCATTAGTTGACCCGAGCTAAATTCCACACGCTTATCAGTGGAACACTGAAACACTGAAACATCCCTCTCCAAACAGCAAGTAACTTTTCTCTGAAGGCATGCTTACATCTTATCTGCTGGCATGATGGACACGGTCTTGTGATGTTGGTTCCCCACTTTTTTATTGCTCATTACCCATAATTATGTGAGAGATACCTCTTTGGCCTGTGTTTTCATTCTTTTTTTTTGGGGGGGGGGGGTGGCAAGATAATTGATAGTGGCCGAGGAATACATGCGCTACAGCCAATGCTAGCAAATCTGCACTGATGAGTCTATGATCCCTGGTTCCTGGGTTGTTTATGCATGTATGTGGTTCAAAGCCATTCGACACAGATGCTGTCACTGTGGAAAGCCACAGAAAGTGTCATTCTCACATTACTTCCTTGAGCATTTCTTTGATCAGACCTCAGTGGATTCTTGCGCTGCCTATATAAAGTCTTCATCTCATATTGGCCTATTTGAGATGATTACACCAGTTTTGTTCCAGAAAGTGCCGGAAGTTTCAAATGATAAACCTCCGGCTGAGAACCCAATTTTCCCCAGAAAACTCAGAAAGCCACAGGCAGACTCCTCAGCGCCTGCCTTTTAAATTGTGTTTTATTCTGTGTGTGTGTGTGTGTGTGTGTGTGTGTGTACTTTTGCCCAAAATTGCCACACTGAGGGTCAGAGAAATAATTTTCTGTGTTTCCTCGGGGGAGGGGGAATAAAACTCTACCCCCCACCCCTTTTTTTTTTTTTTTTGTGACAGCACGACCAGGGGTGAGCACAAAAGGTAGACAAACGGCTCAGTATCAGCCGTGATTTCCTGAATAGCCCAGTGGGAGCACGGGAAGTCGGGGTGCATGCAGCAGATCGGCGTTGGCCTGAAACAGCAGCCATGCTGTGAGGGAGATGGCTTTTCTCTGCGACAGTCCGACTGTGAGCCACGGGTCTGCAAATGAAACAGGGGGAGGAGGGATGCAGCCTTTACAGATTCAAGGCCCCTGTTGCCTTGCTGTGCATGTCTGCTGCTGTGGTGAGGCAGAGTGGGGGGAAGGAGAAGGGGAAAAAACAGCAATGGATAAACAGACAAAGAGCTGCAGATAATTCTGTTGAAAATACACTGGCGCTATTTCCTGCTGTTTGTGAATTCATCAGGCTCCACGCTGTGCCACTAGTGTTTTCTAAATATATGCTGCTCAACTGATGTAGATGTGTAAACTCTGTGTAGCGTTATGGATGGCTGTGCAGACAGATTGTTTGCTCTGGGTTCTCCGTAGTCCTGGTGGGTGGGATCTGCCAGCATCATCTTGCATTGTTTTCCACATGAGCTTTATTGAGTTCCCAATTACAATGCTGGTCCTCTTGTCTCGGGCTCACCGCTTCTGCTGAATTGACCTTGCTTTTTTTTGCAAGGGAGTGCTGTTGTGTATTCAGGTCCTGCAGGCCTGTTCGGCAGGAAGACAGTGAGGCGGACTGACTCCTTCTCTCAGGCCCTGCTCCTCCAAGACCCTGCTTAACAGGCATCAGGCTTGCACGCTTAATACCTGGGAGGGGAGAGCGGGCTTAGCTCCTAGCCCTCACCGCAGCTGACATCGTATCAGGCACCCAGACGAGGGTAGACCACTGTAGCTTCATTAGCCCGGTCTGGATGGGCTTTTCCTCAGTCTGTCACGACCGTTCAAGGAGAAATGTTGCTTTGGAATTTAATGGAATGGGTAGAAATGAGCACATTGACGGCCGTCTGCTGCCGGTGTTTTCCCAGAGCTGGGCTGGCTGTCTGAACAACAGAGGAAGGGGCACAGAGGAGGCACTTGCAGTAGGTGGAGCTCTTGCTTTGGATTTAGATGTTGGAGCTCGACTCACCTGCTCGTGAATGACACGACAGCTGTGCGTGTGCGAGCCCACACACATCCCTTTCAAATGGCATTTACGCAAAATGCAAAGATAGCATATAAAACTAGATTTACAAGCCCTCTGTATACACACACACACACAAGTCATATAAACACATAAAACACAGTTTCAGTGTAAAGCTAATTGACGACTCGCAGTGCAACACTGCCAACTGTTCATGTCTACATTAGACCTATTAGAAATTGTAATTGCACCCTTGCGTGTGTGCGTGCGTGTGTGCGTGCGTGCGTGCGTGCGTGCGTGCGTGCGTGCGTGCGTGCGTGCGTGCGTGCGTGCGTGCGTGCGTGCGTGCACAGGAGTATATTAACTGCCTGCAGCCACAAGCTACCTTTCCCTCACCGCGTCCTGACTCTTCTGTGCGCTGGAATGAACGTGAATGTCTGCCTCACAATGCCAAACTGCTCGGCCTGTTTTCCCTCCTCCTTCCTTCCTCCTTCCTCCCCTCCCTCTCTCTCGCCCTCTCCCTCTTGCTCCATCTCCTTCCCGCAATCTACCGCAGGCCGTCCATCTCTCCGGCCTGTCAACGTGCTTTTTCATTTGCCGTGTTGCTACAGGGGGCTCGACGCTGGCAGATTACAACTCGGCAGCCAGTCATTTTCGATTTGTCAGAGCCCCCCCCCCCCCCCCACACTCACTACCCTCGCCAGCATCAATCGAGACACACACCAATTCCTCACCACTCCCTAGCACCTAACACACCTCCACCCTCCCCTGTTCCCTCCCACTGTCCATATCTTCCTCTTTCTATCAGCGCAGAAAATTTGGCTCGCAAGCCCGAGACAAAAAAAAGAAGAAATATTGTGGCTGTGGAAGCGTTTAAGTTAGAGAGGCAGCTATAGCTGTATTATTACTTAGGCCTCTGTCACTGGTGATGACCCGGGAGAGTGGAGAACATCGATCGCATGTCACTCAAGGCATTCAGCAGATTGCATTGACAAAGCTTGTCGGGGCCTTTTAATAGCAAGGTTAGCGGCCTTGGCTGGGACCCAGGAGAAAACTCTAACTGTGCCCTATTTCATGGTGGCTTTTAACCATTCCCTGGGTTCACAGAGTGGATTGATAACAGCAAGGAAGTAATTTTACTCTCATAATTGCCTTCCTGTGGTTGACTTGTGGCCCTCAGCGCCTGTAAACGTGCCTTTCCAAGAACAGGAAAGAGAGGGGCCGGCATTGTCTGGCTGCTTTTTTTTGTGACAGAAAATAGCTTTACGCAAACAAAGATGTGGAACACTTAACAAAACATGGCGGATGAAAAGAGAAAAAAATCAAAAGGGGTGTACAAGTGTGATTTATGAGTTGAAGGAAGTCCATTACTCGCTAGAGGAAGCCCAGACCAAAACACAAACAGAGAAGGGGATGGCTTTCAATGAGGGTCATGGAGTAATTCCTTTGCCAAGATCGCTGATAGCTGCAGAACATACCACTTGTCAGAGGAGTAAAGAAAACGACACGATTACGATCTTACTGTAATTCTCAACATAAATAGGAGCACTAAACCAGCTGAATAGTCTCCCTTTACGCCATGCATTATGTAACAGGTCCCCTCTGTGCTGTAATGCACCGTACACACATGTGGGGAAGCTATTTCTACAAGCAGCGTAGTCCTGGTCGGACGCTGTCAGGGCTGGATAGGCAGGGAGCTCTTCTCAGTGCTGCATCGGCCCAAGTACAAACGCAGAGCTGTGACATTGGATGAAGAAATCAGTGTTTGTTCTCCACGGCCGTCCTTGTGACAAGTTTAGGCACAATGAGAAGTTCCATCTTGTGTACAAACCATCATTCGTTGAACTGCGCGCGCCCCAGATACTGCTGCTGCACTGAGGCTTTTCAAGTAGCTCCAACTTTCCAAAAGTTATTCCAACTTTTCAAGTGCCGTTTCTGAAATAGTCTTTCAGCTGAAAACGTATGTAGATGGTTGTCTCATAATTGTGGAACGTCCTTGATCATTTTCAAGGCCTAGAGTGTATATTTTCTGATGCAGTCGCTTCTGTTTGCTCCATGCTGCTCCATCCATTTCACATCAGCCGTCTGACTTCACATTTAGTCATTTACTTTTGTAAAGGTAGTTTGTTTCCCCTCGGTATTGTGTGTCCCTGCACCGCAACTAGCGAGCGACACTTGGATCATTCAGCGAAGGTTGTTGATGCCGCCAGCTCTCTTTGTACCTGAGACCTTGTACAACAACGGCTGTTCATTTTCGTTTTTCCAGCAATGATAATGTTATGAATATGCCATCCATGTGCATGTGTCCCCATTACAGATGTCTTTTCTGGCCAGCTTGGTTGCAAGATGACCCAAGTGACCCATCAGTAGTGAGGTTGATGTTCATGCCAGAACCGTGTAATAATGACTGTGTGTCCAAAGTATAAAGGGAGAGCAAACAACAGGCTTTTAATAGGACATTGGCTTGCAAAGCCACATTTATGAATGTAAACGGGGTGTTTGAAAATTAATATTATGTACAAATATTAGCAATTGCGCGTTGATGAATCCACCCAAACTATCACTCCAAACATACCTTTCGATTATAGTCATTATAGCATCCAAGACATTTGTAACTGGCTAAGAGTTGTAGTTCCAGATTGTCGTAGATTACTTTCTATTTCATAGTGTTTGGATCTTTTGCATGTGCTCGACTCATAATAATAATATTTCCAACAGCACACGAAGGAAGCCCTAACACAATGCAGAGAGGGCTGTCTGTGAGAGCCGCAGCCTGTCACCAGCCCATTATGGCCAGCTGCATTGTTATGGCCAGTCAGATGAAAAGGAGTCAAGTACACCGTCAATGTGGTTGCACTAAAATGCTAATGGTAAATGTTCGTGTCATCATCATGGCGATGTGTACCATCTTGCATCAAACATGCACAGTATGTTGTTGTAGTTCATGTGAGCTACTTCCTGTCTCTGAAGTCCGGATTATTTCAATTACAATCATGCTGTTTGGCTGTATTTCTGTTGCCTTTGGCTTTTTGCTGCGTCCCATTACCGGTCTGCTCCAGCAGCCAGAGCAGATGTTTTCTCGCATACTCGTCACGAAGCAGACAAACTCAGGCTGCTGTTACTACGATGGGAGCTTAGCACCGTCTTGTTTTATGACTTCATAATGACAGAATTTCAGGAAGGTGGGTAAATGAGGACGTTTACAACCGGGGTTAATGATAACAGCACCAGGCCAGGACACCTTGGGTCAGCCAAATAGGAAATGTATCTCCTGCCATCAGATGTTTACGACCCCGTCTAATCCCTTGAATAGCAGTGCAGATGGAGCCTAATACATGGAAGGTGAGACGCTATCGTTCTTGTTTGTTTGCACCAGCATGTAAGCACAGTGCATGGTAGGCTCTGGCAGTGCGAGTAATTACACTAACAGTCTTGTAGCGTGCTTATGGCGTATCTGCAGGTGAGATCGCCACACAAGTCTTCCTGTGCAAATAAGAGCACATTTTAAACGGCCACTGCAATGGTATCTTATAAAATACTAACCTGACCAACATCAGTAACACCAAATCTTTTTTCTTCTTAATCTGTCTTCTGAATGCAGAGTTTCTATTTTACGTGAAGCCTCTTGTTTTTCCTGCCATGGCTTCTGCCGTACTGCTAGCTGCTGCTCCATCATTATGGTGCCTCCACCCATCCTGCCCCATTTAGCTCTGGCTGGTTGACATAAAATGCATCACTTCCGATGCGCCAGATTGCCTCCACACAGCTCTCAACATGGCGATGGCTGAGCCGACCGCTAGCAGCTAGCGGTGGTAAAACCGCAACTAGTGCAAACAGTGGCATCGGTACTAACAGAGCTGACGGTGTTCACCTGGGGGGACAGGGGGGGGCTGACACTGTGGCTCGGGGGGCGATATCAGCTGAAAAGGGCACAGATAAACTCAGATTGCAACAGGTACACATTACTGCAAGCAGATGAGTATTCACAGCAGATATACTAACAGATGATTACAGAGAGCTTGTAGTTGTGTGCCTTGATATTCACAGGTAAGGTGATTGGTATGAGTGAGTGATGTTGTGTTTTCTTTCAAAATAAACAGAAAGGCTGTTTAGCTCATACATTAGTCACATAGTGCAGCCTGCGTCTGATTTGCTACAATTATTAATGTATGTGAAATTGTCGTTGTTCCAGGGTGGATGTAAATGAATTTTAATTGCATGTTTATGGAGTGGCCTTTTGAGGGGAATATCTTTTAATTCATCTCAATTAGTGGATATTTGTATATGTTTATATCTTCTCCCTCCCTCTGAAAGGCTCTGCATGTTCCCTTTTTGTCATACAGAGCACTCTGTAGATATTTCTGTAACATTAAAAGGCCCTCTTTCCCTAAACTAGAAGCGTTTGTCTATCATATTACCACCACACATGAGCCACACACAAGACTTGACCCAGTGTTAAGTGTCTGCGCTAAATTTCATTGCCTCCATCTACTGGAAGGCCTGCCAATATACTGGCAGTGAATTCCTGGAGGAAAATAAATGGCAATAAAAAAGAGAAATGATAGCCCCTGCAAGCCGAAAGGAGAGGGCTCTTTCTCTGCTGTCTTTTTTGCCGTACCTCTCTTTATTGAGGTGGTCCAGCTCCGGGAGCTGTGATTTGGCACCCTGGCTGTGGCTTTAGTTGGATGGTCCTTGAAAGCCAATATTGAAGTAACGACTCGGCAACACAGATTGAAGAGCTGTGGAATCATGTAATTAATTGCACGCAAATTTCTTTGATGAGTAGTTGTGTGGTGATGAGCTCAACCAGGCAGCTAGAGGGGTCTTTCCCCCCCCCCTAACCCCCCTCCTGTCTTTGCTTCCTAATGCATTGTGGGAAATATTCTAGTAATAGTATTCTCTCGGTCGGCTTTTGGCCTGCTGTACATGGTGACTGTTACAGCTCGGGAAATTGGACGTGCGTAAAGTGGGCAGGAAGGTTATTTTACTGCCACGCGGGGCTACTATAACAAGATGTTCAGATATGATCTGAGAGAGTAGAGGTCTCCCGCTGCTCATTCTCCCTCCCCCCCACCCCCGCCACACACTTTTTCTCCACCTGCTCAGTTCATTATTAAATCTGGGAATTGTCCCCATAACTCAATCCACCAGACTACAGCATTATATGGCCATTTGTGAGGAGGGAGAAGGGTGATTGCGACACAGGGCAGAGGATGGATGTTAAAAGCATATTGATTTGTCTGTAATGTCGTCATAGATCAGAGATTTATGGCAATATATAAATGCAGCCACGAGCTGTAGTAGCCTCCAGCCTGCGGTGGAGGAAATGGAGTCCTAAGGATGACTGATGAGATCAAGACAGTGCTCTCAGCCACGTTCTCCCCCTCCTCCCACCATCGAGCCTCCATTTCCCACTCCTCCTCTGGGGATGCTCTCACCCTGCAGCTGCTGTGACTAGCCCTTAGTGGCTCCATATCTTCAATTTGGCTCCACATTCCAGCACAGAGGCTAGGAAAGCCTCCTGCGTGGCCTGAGATTGGTCAGAGTGGGTGAATTCAGCCTCACTGATCTCTCCCAGGCTAGAAAAAAGATGTCCGACATTGAAAGGAAGTGGAGCTTCTCCATGGAAGGTTACATACCTACTGTAGGTACTAAAAAAGGCTGGCTGAAAGTGACATCTTATCCACAGGCAAACAGTAGGCTTTGGAATATACATGCCAAGCATTTTGAATATGTCATTTTAGGCACTGTGATGACGGTATGCCTCTCTTGCCACACACACAGCTAACAGTAAACAAATCTGGGGCAACTGAGGCCAAGCGTTGATGCTCAGTGACAGGCTGTGGGCGAGGGTGGCAGAGGGGGTTATGGGTGACGAGAGGGCCAGGCGGGGCATCTGTCCGTGGCAGTTAAGGCAGCTGGGCCTCAGAGCCGGGCCACGCTGGTGGGCTCGCTCACACAACCACTGCCAGAGAGATGTAGGGCCCGGACGAACCCTCAGCTCTTCTGTTTTACATAAGAGCCTCGTCAGATAAAGCCGGCTGCGGGTTAAACAGGCCCAGCGGTCTCCAACTGCTGCTGTCGGCCTGCCCGCGGTGGTTCCACTCGATAGGCTCACTGTGAGGCTGATGTGATGTCGGGGCCGGTATGGGCATGATTAGCGACGTCTGATGTTTAGCAATGGCGTCTCCTAAGGCGCCTGTATAAAGTCTACAGAAATTTTTCAAGTTGCTCATTTTAACTGCTGAGTCGTGAAGCTCCCCAGCACTTTAATCGCCCTGGTATATAGACCTCTGGAGGTAGCATAAAGGAGATATTCAAAGTGTAGTCAGTGGGAACCAAGGGGATTTGACAGTGCCGCAGGAAATAGACAATTTATTATCGGCAACACAGCCTAGGTAGTGGATTATCTATAACACTTTCATTGTCCTCCCTTAGTGGCAAGCAGCCATAAAACTTCACAAATGAGGGACTTGTTAATTTACTTGTTAAAGCAAATTAAAAATGTATAAGCACTTTTAGGTAAATGAGATCCTCTTTCATTGCTGCCCTAGTGGGATTCTCTCCGCCAGATCCTGAGAGGACAGGTTAGCTGTTCTGAAAGCCGCAGAAGAACAATAAAAGCCGTTAAATTGTTCCAGGTTTTATTACCGCCGAGCTCCGCAGCTGCTGTTGTGCGTAACTAAGGGAAACCAGGAGCTGATGGCTATCCCACTGAGGCAGTACAGAAAACTGAGCCCAGTGCTCTCCCCGTCTTTTTTCTTTCTGAGGGCTGGGGGCTGGGGGTGGAGTTGCTTGGGCCGGCCGGTTGTATATGGCTCTGTTTAAAGAGGCCTTTGTGGTTAGAAATGTTAGCAGGCCTACTTTTGTGCTTGATTGCATCGAGTCTGTAGTGCAGCCCTTGAGAATAGGTCAATACACTTGTAAAATTCCACTATGGCAACGGTGAGCACTTTTCAGTTAGTGGGAAAATAATTGACTCCACATGTTCAAGACAATGTTGTAATAGCTGTTCCAGGGAAGTTCTCAGCATTAAATGAAATGTTTCATCATTTTGCTGCACTGTGATCTGTGTGTGTGCTGTGTACCCTGAACACTATTTCCCCTCCGCTGCCACGAACAACATCACCGAAATGAAAACATTTCATATTTATTCAGTCTTTTTTAATGACTTTTTTTCTTTTTGTATTATAAAGACAGGCATCTTGTGCTGTGCTAGACATAAGTATTGATGACATTCAGCAGCACCTTTGCTATTTCATTCGCCAGCTCCAATAATGCTTTTGTGAGGTTATCTGTAAAAAAAGAATATTTCAGCAGACCTTCTATAGAACTGTTGAAAAGCCTCCCCACCATTCCTCTTGTATCCAATGACTTATTGGCATCAGGAGTGTGGAGAATGTTTTGGTGAATGTACATTAGGTTTTATTAGAAGAACTTTTGAAGCGTTGGTCAAGGCCGGTCAAGAAATATTTGTGTATATATATATATATGTATATACATGTGTGTATACATGTGTGTGTGTGTGTGTGTGTGTATATATTATAACATCTTCTACATCAAGTAACAAGTTAACACCTAAACTGAAGTATTACTGTTTTACGCCACCAGGAAAAAACACGTGAATTGTTCTCCATCTAACATTAGCTCCTGGACGGGCCGATGATATAAGTACAGTATCGATAGCAGCCCCAGGAGATGATTAAAAAACTAAGTGCCGATGCTACTCTTTCATACAACGGTGGTCAGAGTGGCGATATGTTGATAAGATGTTGTTGTCATAGAAACAGAACCCACACGCAGAGCTGGGATGAAGCGCTCCCCAGCGACCTACCGGAGGAAAAAGGCTCTACGGCCGCTCGCCCTTAGGGTGTGCAGTATCGACTACCACTGGATTTGTAATGAACTACAATAAACCTTGATTACCCGCTATGAAACAACATCACCCTCTTCATTTTAAAATGCCTGGTCGTACTGCTGCGGCCAGTTTGCTGAAAATAACACGAAAGTAGTAAAATCATAAACAGATTACTCTACACAGACGCTAATAATATATAATAATATATAACTAGTAATAGGTAGTAACTTGCTCAACACTGGTCTCCACAGACAATGCAACACTTAAATAAACTATTATTTAGACTTAACTTACACATTACAATGTTCCGTCACCATTGGACTATCCAAATAAAGTATGGCAGCAAGTTTGAATATTTGCCAGTAAGCATTTTTGTTTTTATAAGAAATGCCAAATGATCTTTATACTTGCGGGTTGAACAGTCTCATGCTGGGGTTCGGCTGCTCTCTTCCAAAGCCTCACGCTGACTGCTGATTGAAAACAGTTGTTGATTCTCTCCTTCAGTAAATTCAGACTGGTAACAGAGACAAGGAAGAGAAATTAAAAAAAACAACTGTATCCCCTAACACAGAACAGCTTGCAGGAAAAGAAGACCTCACTGTGTGGAAATTAATGGCAGATGCACTTACTAGTAGTTGAAATGTTTCATTATACGCTAATGTCTCGCTGTGTCTTTAATTGTTGTGAAATTAGCCTCTGGAATATTAAAACCATCTGTCTGTGATCTTCCTGCAGAGCCACTTCTTACCCAGGCTGCGCAGATACAGTAAGGCCATCAAATAAATGCATCCGTATGCCTCAACCTGCCTCTTAATTAATGTGTTTATGCTATTGCATCAATATGCACCAGTCTGGGGCATCTGCACACGCATGACTCATCCCGTTGCCTTCTCTGCTGAGTTCATTTGGATTTATAATCACAATGCAGGTCATTACATTTCAACTTACATTTGTTGAGGGCCCTGACCACCAACAATCCCTCCATTTGTTTTAGACAGCCATTAATCACAGCATAAAACAAAATTAATCCATTTTGTGAACCCCAGAAAAGGGAGAGCAGATGAAGAGAAGAAAAAAAACACACACACAATTCTCTGAAGTAATTTAAGGGAGCTCAAGGGGAAATTAAAGGGAACAAGCAGAGGGATACGTTTTCAAATAGCTGTGTAATCAGGTCCCGAGCTATGTAATAGCCCTGAAAGATGAGCCGCTCTTTATTGGAATGTCTTTATTAGGCATGTTCTTCAGACATTACACACAGTTTTAAATTTCTGATTTCATGGAGTACTTCCACACTGATAAGCCAGGATATGGCAATGTGATTATGCGGTCTCATCACTGCGGAGTCGGCGTGATACCACATTGATTAATAAAAGACAAATCTCTATATCTCTCCCAACCTGGCCTGATTATATTCTTTGTAAGCTTAAAAGATCTAGGCTTGGTTTTAGCTGTGAATATGTGATGCAGGAGTCAGCGGTGGCTTTCGTGTGTGTGTGTGTGTGTGTGTGTGTGTGTGTGTGTGTGTGTGTGTGTGTGTGTGTGTGTGTGTGTGTGTGTGTGTGTGTGTGTGTGTGTGTGTGTGTGTGTGTGTGTGTGTGTGTGTGTGTGTGTGTGTGTGTGTCCGTTGTTGTCGGCAGGGACAAAGGCTGGTTAATAAATATTATAAGGTCAACATGTTTTGATGAAGGAGCCACAGACTGGGGTGTAAACAGCGTCCCTCGCCCTCTTGTTCAAGGATCAGTTCACAGGCCAGGGCGGATGAGATAGGATTCCCTCTTTTCTCTCTAAAAACATGGAAACTCCCCTCAGACAAACTGGCATTTACAAGAAGAAGAGAGAAATGTGCCCCTGGTTTTTGTGGGAATAAAACGTGTTGGAGGTAATTAGTGCTATCACAGCGCAGGGCATTGGTGCGCATGTGTCTGTGCGTGTGCCACGTTTGGTTCTCGTGCGCGCTCGTCTCAGGCCACATAGACACGTAGTCAGACGAGCAGGCCCGTCAGGCATTCGCAGTGCTCAAACTCTCTTATCACGTTCAGCACTCTGGCGGATCCACCCGCCTTCCACCCATCATGCAATTCTCCCAAGGAATAGGATTCCTTTCACACCGCTAATGGCTACAGAAAAGGGAACATTTTCATTTTAATTACCTACTCAACTCGGGGGTTCTTTTGGTATTCCCACACCTTATGCCCTTTCATCGCGCTAAATGATGGCCAATACCTGAAAAGAGAATTCTGAGGAGAGGAAAAAACCAAAAGAATACTTTAGCACTGTCTCTTCCCCTTCAGAGCGGGACAGGGAGGGGAAGGAGAGTGCCATCATCTTCTGGTCCTTTGTTTGTTGCAGCGCCACGCTCTGCTTCTCCTATTAGTTGGCAGAGCAGCCGTTGACTGCGCTGTCCCATAAAGCATTTTTTTATGTGCTTTGAAATGAAACCTGCAGCGTTTGTCTGGTCTGCAAGAGGCAGCATGGGAGCTTCAGAGGACATCAATCGCAGACTTGGACAGCGAGTACGGCCCCCCCCCCCTCTCTCCTTCCACTCAGCACCGCACTCCCAAGAGTCTTTTATTGTTCCACAGATTTTGAAGGGCCTCAGATGCTCGCGGATTGGCACGTCCTCCTCTTTATTCTCGCCTTTTCGCTGCATCTCGAACAGAGCGTCTAGAGGATGACACTCGCCGAGCTCCTGCTGCCTCGGCATGTGGTGTCTGCTTGGGAAGGATAGCGGCTCCATTTGAAGGTTCTGGAGGGGTCTTTGTCCCTGTTCTCTCTTTCGTTGGCTGAGAGGAGTTTCATACTGCGAGATCAGATGGCGTCTATCATTGGCAGTCAGAGTGATGGCTGCTGAATAGGCTCAGAAATGTGACAGATTTACAGAGACAGCGCCGCAGCTCCTGCCAGCTCTCACATATTCATGAGCCGCTTTCTGTGGGATGCCTTCCCATCACCAGCTTTATCCGTGTAAAGCTCTAAACTGCAGTGTTAACAGTTTTGCTCCATGTTGTTAACCCTTGGTCTCCTTGTGTGTTGTGTTTGGCAGCTGAAGCCAGGGCAGAACAACTGCAAGGACAGCGACAGCGAGAGTGTGAGCGGAGGGTCCAAGCCTTCCATCAGGAGCAGCTCCAGAGACAGACTGACTGATGTGAGTACATTAACCTATCAGATCACTGCTTCACTGGCAGTTTGAACTTCCAATCTCAACCTCTGTTCATAGTGAGGCTTGAAATCATTTAAAAATCAAAAGTCCTAGTACATTACCAGCATTTAAAAAACAACAACAAAGACAAAAAGATGGGACGGAATAATTGGAAGTCTCAGCAAATATTCACGAACCTTTGTCAAAGTCCCAATAACATGTCAGCAATACTTTAAGCTACCCTGTGGAGTTTGTTTTGCAAACAAAAAAAAGTTAGCAATTAGCAATTGTATCGCATCACCTGTGTGCACATCCACTCATAGAAAAATGTTCCACAGTGTTGTAGAGGTAAACAAATCCAATAAAAGCAGCATTATAAGAAGATATGGGATAGATGTGAGAGTTGTGAATGAACAAGTGACAAGTTAACAGAACTGGCTGACTATAGTGGTAACCTCTGGACGGCATGAACGATATATAAAGGTGAGATAGGAAGTGTCCCAGTTGGTACTTAACCCTCCTGCTTTGTTGCCGGTCAAATTGACCCGTTTCAAAGTTTGAAAATCTAGAATAAATATTTTAGAGTACTTTTTCTGTATGAAACTTCTTCTGCTTGCCTTAATTAGTGTAATCAACTTTCACTACGACTCATTTGGCTTGATTTTGAGTGAGCAGGTCAATATATCCCGCTATTTAATCAGCCCATGAATGTTTCAAAATGCAAATAAAATTTAGGAGAAAATACATGTTATGGTAGACTAATGCAATTAATATCTAGTTTTTTCCAATGTACCTAAACAATTGTTTCAACATGTATTTTTCATGAAAACAAGTGAGTTATCCTAATTTAACTATTATCTATGGAGGAGTGAATAACTCCATTCTACTAAATACTGATTTAATTCATTGCTGTACCTGAGAAATGAACACAACAGGAGGCGTCTAATAAAGATTGACTAATTCCTAAGCAACTTAATCTCCATGAATGATTCATTAGTTGCAATGCTTGTGGCACAACCTTTGCCTTGACCGTAACCAGAGTCACGTGGGCAGCAGGTACTTGTATTCATTGACCTTCACGTCAAACTACCTACTTAATCATTCCATGTCAGCTAAAACATGCCGAGCTCTTCTATACAGTTCTAAAGAGAGATAATTGCGTTGGTATTCTCAATCAGTGCATGATCTCTCAGCACAAACGCTTATAAATTGTACTCCAGTTTCATAATTCAGGAGTCATAACGTGTATGTGGCTTTGCACCTTCGGTATGTAGCAGGCAAAAAAGGTAAGTTATGAATGTGATGTAATCAATTGGGTCAGGAATTATTTTGGTGTCGAACCAAATCAAGTGCACTGTTGAAGTACTTTGGTGAAGAGCACTATTTGCATGCTGCACACACATGCACACATGTACACACACAAACACACATACACACACACACACACACACTCTCTCTCTTTATGACTGATACAAAAAAAGACACAACTTACTCACGTCCTCGTTGCTTGTGGGGCAGCTGAAGGCGAGCATTAACTGACAGAAGAAAGAGTCGCTGCCCTGTGACATATTCCAAGACGTGAAGCGAGCAGGCACTCACCCAGCCCTTTGATTTGTGTGGAGAATCTACAGTGAAGCAATCAGATCTCTGGCCATAATTAAAGCTGTCAGTTGGGAGGCGAGCTAGTCTTTGAGCGAGACATGGCCCAACAACTGAAGCAAAGCGGATTCCGCGTGTAGCTTTGCGATACTTGACTGGGCATGAAATGAAATAAGTAATTTGATGTTGACAACAGAAATTGAAATGATACTGCACTGTGGCGACTAGGCAGCACTATACCAAGACAAAAAGGGGTCTGACATATATCCTATGGATGGTTGCTTTACGGTGACTGTCACAGAGAATCATAAAAGCATTCATGAGCTCTACGACTAAAATCCTATGCTACTATTACAACATAGGTGCAGTATTAAAGCATCATGGAATACAGTATAATTATGTAGAATGGTTCATGTCCTGTTAAGGGAATCATGTTTGATGTTTTTGATTCCTTAAAAAGAACACCATATATCCATTAAAAGACTTCCTGCAACTATTCTAATACGTGTTTTAGAGGCTTTTGCTCCATGTCATTTCTTTAATCACTGTTAAATATTCATAATTCTAAAAAGCCTGAACTGGCAACCGTATATTCTGACTTGGCCTCATTGGCCAACCATGTCCCTCCATTGAGATTACATCGCTTTGATGATTTGCACTTGGACTCATTACACACTAATGAAACATGTTCAAACAGTTACATCATGTTATGGTCTGTTACTCTCACGATCACTGTTTCTCCACATTCCTCTTATTTCGGTTTGAATATTGTGTGTGAAATCAGTCCCTGAAATGAAGATAACTTGCAGCACCCGCCAATGTGTTTCTCTGATTTATTGGAACGTTGTCCTAAATTCCAAATTGCCTCCGTAATTAGTTTTAAGAATC
The DNA here is from genome assembly GCF_009769545.1 of Cyclopterus lumpus. NCBI lineage: Eukaryota > Metazoa > Chordata > Actinopteri > Perciformes > Cyclopteridae > Cyclopterus > Cyclopterus lumpus. Next base: position 19,544,760 of record NC_046979.1, read on the forward strand.
TTAGGTTTCCTCAAGCAGAAACGTTCCCCGCTCGTGACTTGTTCTCAGGGAGCATCCATCGCCCTCTCTATGATCACTTCCACCTGAGCTGACATCTCAGCCACTCAGAACACTCTGGAGGATGGGAGGAACGGCAGTTCTGGTTCTCCCCGCGTCCGCCGTACAAGACACCCCACAAGAGACTGAGCATGTCTTCAGAGGAGCTGCTGAAAGCTGGGCAGCATGAAGACCGACTTTTAGACCCCCATGTCACCTCAGACGGTCACACTGTGTGAGGCTTCATCTCCGGTCCCCACAGGTTTCCCAACAAGTCCCCTCCAGACGTGTTGTAAAAACCCACTCCACATGTTGCCAGAGGTACAAGTCGTAGCTTTTGTGGCAGCGCTTTGAAAGGAGGATGTCCAAGGAAATGGAGAGCATCAAAAAAATATGCATAAAGATTCTTTAGGTTTTGTTTATTTCTGTAGTTCTGTAATACAGTTAATGCACTGTAAAATAGTTACAGATGAAGGTAGACGTATGTCCAGGTGACATAAGCCTGTTGCCGTTCCTCTGCTATGGAAGTCAATGTGCTTGTTCCACTCAAACGTGTTTTGTTTGTAACACTTCAAAATGCTACTGGACTGGGTTCAGCTGCACAGAGATGCTCCCTCCCTGTGCAAAAACAAAGAGAAAGCATCTAAGGCACTCGTTAGTACCAGGGAGCGGTGTGAGACAGGAGCTAGCTTTGACCCGAGCTGTTCATTAGACCCAACAGTTCGCTAATGGTATTTGCTGTAGCACTCCCTTCCCCTCACGGAGCGGCCGCGCTCCGGTGAAGCAGACAAACTGAGTTTGCCGACCTGGCACTGGCTGGCAGGGAGATGGAGGCCAGAGGAGGTCAGGCCTGGCAGCCTCCTCTCTCCCGCTCTCTCCTCACTCCATCCTGCCAGCTCATTAAGGCCTACAAATGGCACATCAGCTCGGCTGTGTTTGCCTCAACCCCAAACCCCAGCTAAATTGGCAGGCTTAGCCGCATTTGCTCTGAAGCGCCGAGCTCCCTTTTGGTTTTCGTTTGAAGCCGTCCACATCCCCCCCACCGCACCCTGCCCCATTCAGTCTGGGTGGCAGGCATGCATGCAGGCGGCAGTCCTGAGCAGAGGGAGTCTGCTGGATCAGGCAGGGCAGGGAGCTTGGGATGAATCACTCCCGTTTAGTCTCTGCGGCAAGGGGTGAAATGCCATCATTACCCGGCTGCCTATCAAATAAATTGGCAATTACGGGCCTGGGATTGCGAGTAAACAGCATGTTACTCCTTTTTTTCCACCCAAGGGTCTTGATGAGAGGCGGGATGCATTAGAGAGAGGCTCCGGAGTACTGGGTCAGAGCCCGCCAGTCAGTGTGAGCCAGCCTGATGAGAGGCACAAGAGGCAGGCTATAATGAATGCACCCCTTTATTTCAGTGGCCATTTTTATCGTCAGCCGTAGCATCCCGTTGAGTAAATTCTCCCTGTCAAATTGAAACAGATGCCATGCTGTCTAATGCTTGTGGACAACACCATTTATATACTATATTATGTGGATACCTTTCTGTAACAAAGGGTAAGCATTTGTGTGTTGGCCTGGTCAGACGGGTTGTAACACTAATATTAATGCTAGCACTTTAATGGTGTCAGACCAGACAGTTTTGGATACTGTTTTTTCTGACCGAAATGAAAATTTGAAAATTGTGGGTTCCTGAAATCCACACTTGTGTGTGCCGGCTCCCCTCGCACGAGAAGGTTTTCCCGCGGTGAGGTCTTGGAAAGTTATTTTGTAATGAAACATCTGGAAGTGATATTGTTAAAAGTAAAGCACATCGTCGTGCTTTTGAAGCGGTTTCAGCCCAAACACAGCTCAAGTCTCTCTTATGGCTCATAAAACGGAACGCCGTTATTACTGGCTTTCTGCAGAAAACATGACAGCCTATTAAGAATCCTGTGTGCATGTGGTGAAACCATTTGAAATACTCAAATTACAGCTTTTGGAAACAGATTAATGTCATAAAGTATATATTGTTGCTGTAAAAAATCCCTATTGGGATTTGCTGGAGCATACCAAGGCCGCACATAGTATTTTGTCCTTGGCCTCCGAGCACAGTCCTTTCCATAAGCTTCTTGTCGGAACTGAATCTCACTGCCCAAGTGAACTGCTTATGTAATCCCACCTCTTCAGTACATTCTCCAATTATTTCCTGACACCCTGATGTAAATGAGGTCGCAGTCCCCCTACATGTCCAGATATGCTGGCCAATTTGCTCCGACACAGAACTTGTAATTGCTCGCATCAATTATCCGTCTCTTTCTTTCCCTGCCTCTCAATAATTTGAAATGTTTCCTATTAGAGACGAGCATTGAGATATGGAAGTAGGAATGTTGTACCTATAATTAGCTCATTATCACGGGATCGTTCTCGTTGCACAGGCTCCAGTGTGTGCATAGTGGCAGTGTGAAATGAGCAGCAGATGCAGTGCAGGGACTCCTTGACGGCCTTTTTAGACTATCTAATGGGTTTTCAGCAGTCATGTATACAACTCTGGGCAGATTGACATACTAAAGACAATAGAAATACACACTTTAGTGTCCTAACCAGATATACATAACAAAAACACAAATATAGAAAAACACTGAAAAACAGATGACGACATACCCAAACATCCAGGTACAATAACGCTGAGTCCAAGCTTTGAAAGGTGTGGGGGTGAAAACAAGGTTTAAGCCTTATTTTAAAAGAAGTTAGAGTTGTGAATGTAATAGCTGAAGGCAGTTTCACTAGCTTTTCATCTAATAATTTGAACAATGAAGAGGCCAGCTCAGGAAGCCCTGAGAGATCAAATTGACTGGTATCTGGTAGGAGAACGAAGTGTGTTTTACGGCTAAAATCATGTACCTCTGTGATCAAATATGAACTCATTTAATGCTCAAGGTTTTGTCGGGATGACTCACTCTTTGATGCGTGCCATCTGGGATTCCTGTTAATTCATAAGGAACACCTGGAAGACATTGTAGAACATTTATTTTCCCCGCTGGCTACCTATCTCTCAATTCCTGTGTGCCGAAGAAGAGATCATGTCCACGCCGCCAGGTCTCATTTCCAGAGCGTCAAATAGCATCTGAATCAGGCCCCCCCGCCGGGCTTTGAAGGAACTCCTTTCTACTCTAATATTATATTATATTAATATCTAATATTAGACATGATCGACTGCTCTGGAAGTCAGTTGCCATAGTATAAAGAGATATAAAGACATAGTCTTCAAACACATGATGTTCACCCAGGAGACCACTGTCAGTATCTGGCCTGAAACCAAAAGACTTTTGCAACATAGGCGGTTATTTTAACCCAGATCATAGTTTTGTTTCAATTTACAACGTTAACCTGCGACAGTAGTGAGGCTGTGTGTTTTAAAGTGACGACAAAGTGTGACAAGTTGGCAATGAGGACGGGTTGGTCCACAATAAGAGCTTTGCACCTTATTTTTCTTAATCATTATGCAAGGTTCTGTTTGTCACTGCACAGCCAGATGAACCAGACACAAGATCACTTGAATTTCCTCCGCCTTTAAATCAACCTGATGAATAGGCTGTTACCCAGGAAGTAGCCAGGCATGCTTATTACCACCTCTGGCCCTCCAAATCAAGCCCCCTTTTTTTCGTCTTGTCTCCGTCTCTTCTCTTTCCCATATTCTCTCACATCGCCTGCAGTCGGCATGTCAGGGACAGATTGTGACACTTTGTGACATGGCAGTCGGGCAACATTATGCTGCGCCTCCGTCGCCCTGCCAGTTCCCGAACAGCCGAATGTCCGTCAGGGGCCTGTGAAAGGTCCCGCTGGATGGCTCGCCTCTACAAACTGCTTGGGGCACGCCTGCCTCCCTGCCCACGTTCACAAGTGTTTAACTCAGACTCGACTGCATCTACTCTCCAGAAATATAATTGGAATGAGGGAGGCACAGTGTGATTGTCTGCAGTGACCTCTGAGCAGCCCTCAGGTTATGATTACACAGCACTAGTTTATATCTGCTAATTATTTACCACACCTAGAGGCCTTGAACACAAAATACAGTTTGGGGAGTCAGAGGAACATTGTGACCTTTACTGTTGTTGTGTTACTGTATACCCAGCAAAATAAGACTCTTTAATTGTTGAAATTGATACAGAGTGAGGTTGGTGTGGTAAGTACTGTTCAGGCTGATGCTGACTCAATGCAATCCCTCAGTGCTGTGGATGATAAATCTATTCTCATGGAAGATTAATGGACTGGAGAAGTGGTGTTGAATGTCATTGTTGAAGGTTGAAAGTATTGAGCGCCTGAATCCTATCCATATGTTTTCAGGAATGACATAAATAGGCCCAGCCGGAATCCATTTTGACTTATCAAGCTTAAACCAGTGCCAGAGCCACGCGATACTTGCCAAATATGCAGGCTCTGAGGCTTCCAATAACAAATCCTATTCCACATAATTTCACTGAAATTGGCCGTGGCCATTCGCTGCCACCCTGCTTTTGCGTTTGCCGATGATCCCGCAGCTCTTGGCTACGTATTACTTCCGCATTCCCTGTAACCCAACCCTGTACCCCCAGTTTTCACTGTCATACCAGGCCCTGGTGAGGGAGTCTCTCTGTTCTTTGTTCCAGCCTTTACAGCGTGGAGGCTGTTCCGGTGAGGTAAGTTGAATAAGTGGAGCCCGGAGGAATCTCTACAAAGGTCTCACTCTGATTGGATGCATGCAGAGCCTAAGGAGAGAGTGCCGGTTGCCATAGCAATGAGAGCAATGTGGGAACTAGCTGCATGGAGGAGAAAGGGGAAGTGGTGCTTTCTTTTGTGATGGGAGGTCTTCATCGACTAACATTCCTCTTTATGAATACAAACTGGCCAACACGCACGTAAACACAAATACATACGCAAAGGCACACAAGCGGTATTACATGCACCTTTTTACCCCCCAAGGAGAAGTTGAGCTAGAGTGCACACTTCAATCACAATGGCCTGGTAGGGGTGTACTGGGGCCCAAGCTGGGAGCCAGAGAAAACACAATCAGACGCACCGGGAGTCCAGAACCATCTCCCCATCATAAACATGATTACTGGCCATTCACTGCTGCATATCGCTTACCTCTCCTGAGCCAACACATCATCCTTACCCTCTCTCCGGGCTCATCACAGCCACTATAAACAAAGAAATGATGTAAGTGTCTTTCTCTATGTAGCTTTTCTTTTTCTTTTTTTGCTGCTTACATCCCTGTCTGACTTTTTTTCTTTAACCCTTAGCGTTCAGGCCACATGAATATCCATGCTGTAATGCAAACCTCTCCGAGGAGTTTGTGTCCATGTGTGTGTTTTGTATATGTGTATCCCTGGTGTGTGTATGCTCATAGCGTGGAGTTTAGCTGCAGGGTTTGGAAGCTGTGTGGGAGGGTTGAGGTTTGTGTGCGTTGTGTCGAGTCTTGTTGAGTTTGGAGTGGCTGAGAACGCTGTATGGGGATTACAAAGGAAGGTCCGCTGGTCCACGAACTCGGGCCAATCTGTCATGTCTATAGGCCAAACACAGCAGTTGAATATACATCACCTCTCATGCGAGTGATCCTGCTGTTGTTGACAGCTCAATCCAAATCAAATGGTGCCGAGAGAATGCCAGCCCTGCTGCTCTCCACCAACGATATCCCTTTTTGTTATGCAGCAATGTGTTGAGGCTTTGTTGAGGTGACAGTCATAATTCTCCAATTCTTAATATGTGTCAATAAACACCCTATTAGATATATAATAGGGAGATGTGATGATCCACAATGCAGCAAAGTTGGATGTCATTGTGAAAATCTGAGTTATTCAGGTTTAAGTTTTCCCCTTTCGTGGTGCTCTGAAATACGCGTTCTGTTTATGCATATTATATGCTATATTAAAATAACATTTAATGCTCTGGTTTCCAACCCTTGACCGTCCGTCACTAGATTCAATCTGCCCTGGAGTTAGTAAACAGACGTGAATACAGGATGGTAAAAGAGTTTTCTGTTTCGGGATATTACCAAAGATGCCAAAGTTACTTTTGCAGCTAAACCGTTGGTTATATATTGTTTTTTCAAACTGGCTTACATGAGTCAAATCTGAAATCAGTGCTTTATAATGTAAAATAATGTAAACGTGATTATTAACATTGGAAAACAGCACATATATATAAATAATAGATATAATAGTATGTTTTGCATGTGCTTTGAATTGAGCCCAGGTTTTTTCTTTCTTTTTGACGGACTTTGTAACGCTGTGCATTCTCTTCCTCTGTGCTGGAAAAGGGCATGTTGTGTCTTATTCAAGGCTTGGGCGTCTGACAGCATTACTGTGAGGCATTGGATGTCACATCTCTTCTATTTCAGAAGCCAGTGCAATTTCCCTTAAACCACAAGGAAACAGCACTAACAATAAATAAATAAATAGATAGATAGATAGTGTAGATAGATGGACAGACAGACACATAGATAAGACAGACGGAGATAGTGCCCCTGGAATTACAGTTGCAGAAGATTATTCCAGAGACATTATTTCCCTCAAGTCGGGGGCTTAAGTCAAATTTGGAAGAGAAATGAAATTGCCAGCAGTGAAAAACAAGACTAGGTAGGAGTTCATGAGTAGAGAAATAACATTTTCATTTGTTTCTGCCCCAGTGGGAGACGAGCAGCCTTTCAGTAAATAGAGTCGGCTATGAGAAATGATTTTTTTGGTCAGTGGGATATTGTTTTAACGTGCACTTATCCATCTGCAATCTAGATGGAAGGCCTCAGGAATCCACAGGATGGCCATTCGACTGTTGTCTTTATGACACACAAGTGTTGGCCTCGTCTCGCCTCCAATTGTGTCTGTTAGTTTCCCATTTCCAGTGGAGATTCAGTCCTATATGTGTTTTTTGTTTTTTTAACTCCCTTTGTTAAGAGCAACCAGCTGATGCTACAGTACTCTTTGGATATCAGGCTTTCTATATTGAGCTTGGCTGGGAATTGAAATGAAAAATTCAACCTGGCTTCTGAGATTGTCATCTCCCGCCGCACAAGCTAGTGGGTGCACCGTACAGTATTGTTATGTGTTCCACTGCAATAATAATAAATCAAGTATGGCGCATAAAGCAGAGATTGGCACAAGGTATCAGTTTTGGTAGATCAAAAATAATAATTTGCCGGCACTGTTCCTTTGTGTTTCTCTTGGTTTTGTGTTTGTAGCCCGGTTTGCCTGAGGTAACAATGTGTCACTCCTCCTTTGTTTGTAGCGTCCAGATGTTCTCAACTTGTCACATGGATTGTGCGCCTCGCCTTTATCTTGACTAACATTTGATATCTTTGTCTTGTCATATCCGGGGTGTTGTGCCGCACTTTTGTGCATTCCTGACAATGGTGTACATGCACCTGGATAACTGGTCACGCTGTATCACCTTAGCTAAGTGTTATCTAGTTTCAAAGTGCTATCCAGGGGATTATTGGGGGATTACTTCCACTGTCGTAAACTGCAGCTGTCGACTTGTGTGAGATGTCTGATCAATGACTGTGTTTCTATTTACTCTATTGAAGTTATTTATAAGGTGCATTACAATTCATGATTAATCTGCTGGAGCCGAGCTTTGATCCAGAGCTGTCAGCCGTGATGTACTCCCAGGTGATTACGTCTACTTCCTGTCATCCACTATCAACCAACGCATAAAGCACTTGTCACATGGCCCATACTGATTACGGTTGATATTGACACCAGAATTGAATAAATGTATGCAATAAGAAGATTAGTGTTTCCCAAGAGGCGGGCGTCCCCCTGCTGCATTCATTCCTGATGAGGCGCGCTGAGCCTTTTGAGGGACTCGTCTCATCCAGGCAAATCCCATCTCTGACTACACAGTGTGCAAACAGAAAAGAGCGATGAAGATTAATCTGCTGGCCATCTTAAATGGAACAGCAGCGGCCTCACAGTGAAGCAGAGGTGAAATTGCTCTTGGACTTTTTGTTGTAACATGTTCTGCATAATGGTATATTCGCTCCACTTCGCATTGCATATGCGTGTCAGTCGACCCCTGCCATGGCACATCTCAGACCCGTGGCCACTAATAAAGTGACACATCACAGGGGAGATTCGTCTCCATCTTCTCCCCCACGTCTTCTGCCACAATTGCTGGCAAGTCAGGAGACATGGCTCATATTTTGTAATGTGAGGAAGTATGAGTAAGCTTTTTGCTGCATAATATTCTTCATTTGTATTTTGACAGAAATTAGCACTCTGTACAGAATGATCTGTGGGCTGTTTTTGTGTGCGCAGTACATGAGTGTTAAATCTTGTGTATACTAATTAGATGATTGGCTCCAACCAGTTTAAAGAGAGTCACATCAGCTGTGTTTGGTAGCGGTAAGGGGTCAGAGGGCACCGAAGGGCCACATAGTACAGGGGATTGGATGGGATTAACCTTGGCCTGCCCCCTTGGCCCTGGGCCCAGAAGGCCCATGAAGAGGGGAATTAGCCAAGCCAGGCAGGGCCATCTGATTCCAAGCCCTCATCCAATTACTGCCTTATCTGCTCGCCAAATGAGATCAATGCATGGAGGGCAGGGAGACCTGGCAGGCTGGCGAAGGTGCGATAATCAGCAGTTGGGAGCACGGCACTTAACTCCCCTGTGTCCCTGAAAGAGCCAGAGCATGTGTTAGGAGCACCACTCACTGCCATTAGCTCTTACTGCCTGCTGGAACCTGACTTGCACTTTGCATGAGGACAACCTGGTGTAGTGCATTTACCCATCTTTGCTTTTTGTGTTCGAGTACTACACTTAGGAAGATGAATAATGTGCATAATTACAGTTTTTCCACTTATCCTTAGTGGATCTACCCAGCAGATTACACTGGCTAAAAAGGTAGTGGAGAGGGGGGAAAACAGCGTGATTGCTTTTTATATGTATTGCCTATGAAAGGCCCTTGTAAGCCTTTTACAGTGGTTAGAACAACCTTACACAGTTAATCTAGTCCACTGTTAATTTTCTTGTCAATTGGGGCGAAAAACAAATGTTTGACGTTTGGAGTAGCAATTATGAAAATAATTGACCTTTGTGTGCCATAAAAGCACATAATTCTGCTCTTTACCTGCACTTCTTAAAATGGAGTTGGCTAAATGAGACTGTTGAAATGTATTAAATGATGTGTTATCCTGTTCCAAGTCATGGTCCTCATTGAGTAACTTTGTTCGCAAAAACTTCAATAAATTAGAGGACTGATTATTTCTACACTTACAACCTCACAGAGAGAACTATAGAATTCAAACTCTATTCTCTTCAGACTAGTAACTAACACATTAAAGACAGACAGCCATCTAACCCTCACAATAAGAAGCACCGACACCTGGAGAGGGTAAATGATTTGAAACCTGTTATCAAAATGGAAGTTTTGAGAGAAAAAGTCTTTTGGCTGAACCTTTATATGATATAAAGCTCTTCATATTTATTCCCGATATTGCTGCAATACCAGTGATTGTATTGCACCACTGGTGTGTCCCTTAGCCATCTGGAGGACCGTTCTGTGCCCGCAATATGGCCGAAAAGGGACCCATTCTTGTGAATTTATGTCCGGCTATTTCTTCTCGCGCTTGTGTTCTTGGCACAAGTATCCATCGGAGAGCAATAGGAAGCCCTGAAAGAGTGTCTGTCCTCAGCTGTGGCCCTGCGATTGTACATCCACTATTACCCTGCAGTCGCCCCCCTCCCACCTGTCCCTGGCCGCTCCTCCTCTTCTCAGCCCAGTTAGATTAAAGTCCTCTTAAATTCAGCGCAGCAGGCCGGCCGCACTGGGAGAGCTGGCATCACAGGGGCCCTCTGACAATCAGCACCCGACTAGAAAGCACTAATGAGCGCTGGGAGGAGAGGGCGTTGGCGGATTGCACGCAGAGAGCAGCAGTTGTTAGGCAACGAGGCAGTGGGCTGGCATGTTGCTGGGCCGGGTCCGGTCCAGCACTGACTAGATTAGCTTCCAGGGGGCAGAGCTGCAGTCAGTTTGGGAAAATATCACAGCCCATTAGTTAGGAGCAATGAAATGGAGTCAACTTCTGGGACTCCATTAGGCACGCTGCGCTTAGGCAGACAGCGTCCCTCGGTGTGATGTTGCTATTCTGGAAGGATTGAGCACAGAGATATAATTGGACTGGGGAAATCAAGCAAGTTTCAGTGGTCCTGGTGGGGCTCTCAGACAGAAAATGAGAACACAGGCCTTTGTATTTTCCTCTCCCTTTCCCTGTTAGCTTTACAGCTTTTTGAAAAACTGGAGAGAGAAGGCAGCCAGTGTGCTTGGGTTTTTCTTTTTCATTTTTCTTTCTCTTCTCTCTGTGTCGCTGCAGCTCTGTCTCTGTCAGCCCCCTCCTTCTGCTTTTCTTACTGGATTTAACCATCTGCTTTAAATTAATTTTTTTCATTTGTGGCTCTGGCTCTGGCTAACCCTAAGCTAAACAATATGCATTTATTCATCCGTGCCTTTCCCTAAGCATTGATGAGACTGAGGATTGTGCTTTGATAATAAACATGGCTTAGTCTAACACAGGCTGCTTGCTAAGCCTCGCAAGGCTGTTTACTGCAGATCAGTGCCAGCCAACTAGTTTGGAATATACAACCACATCCATGAAAGCAATGCCCACGTATAGTATACCATATTATCCTCCTCTGAAATGCCCTTCGTCCAACAATGAGGTCTGGATAGCTAGCTGACATTTTGGTCCTTTATAGGCACAACTCAGATGTAGATAGAGTGGACGGGCCTCAGTGCTTCACGTAATTGATGTGCAGTTTTTAGCACCAGCATGGGACGTCTCCATCCCTCCAATTTCTAACGGGCATGCCTCACTTGGTTTGCCCAAAATGCTTGATGGCCTCTGTCCTAAATAAAGGACATTTGACCAATTCTCCGAGTTAATATAATTCTCAGTAGCAGTCCATCATACTCTTCTCATGCCTTTAGTGTAGTGCCTGGAGAGTAATTGGATGGAGTCTCTCATAGTGTGTCACCGCTGCTTTATCAAGCACACATTCACTGCTGTTTACGGAATGAGTCACTGACATGTTAGCCAATTTCTTTTTGCTTTAAGGGTATTGGAGTCCGGTGGCATGTAAATATAGAATATTACTGTTAAGTAAGCCATTCATCAGGTACTTACGAAAGCTTTCTCTAGGGATAAGTAGGAGATCAATCAGGATCTATCCAGTTAGTCTAATTGGCTTTGTGAGGGATTGATGAGTATCATTCTTTTCATTGACACAATCAGACAATCAGTCTTTAAAGTCCAAATACCTGTGTTGATCTGCCTAATAGTTTTTGAGAGAATTGAGAAGCCGAAACATGCTAATGCGTGATTCACTGAGATACTGCTCGACAAAAGGAGTGCACTACATCTATCTTGCTCTGGCTCTTTGTCCTTTCTATTGGTAGAAGTATATGCCCATAGCAGGAGCGTGTTGACATTTGTGCACCTCTTGGGAACACATCACCATGAATGTTATCAGCACCTTAAAGACAGCCCTCAGCCCCTGTACATCCCTGGTAGGCACTCTCAGCCCCTGCCTCAAAGGGCACACCCCACCTCAACCTTCCACCCCTGACCCGTCTGCCAGCATGAAGAAAGAGCCTCTGACAGCTCTTTTGATGGCGGGGGGAGGAGGGGGGCAGCTTGTAAAGAATAGGTGAAATGGAGGGTAAAAAGGGGGCCAGACATTTGAAATGTCTGCACTGAGATCTAATCAGATTGCAGGGGCTGTGGCCCCCTTTTTTGTAAAGTAGCACTGCGGCATTACAGTGAGCAGCCTCTCCCGGGTCCAGGCCTCACAGGGCGTCTCATGTCAGCTCCCCCACCCCCTGTATGAGTAACCCTATGGAACACATCATCCACCTCAGTCCCTGCTCTGGATTTATTCCCCCCCTAAAGCCGCCTTGACAGGTTTGTTATCTGTTCACCCGGTCGGCAAGCCCTGGAGAGTCGCAGCACTGGCAGTTAGGAAGGGGAAGGCTACAGGAGAAGCGGGGCAAGTAAATGTCAAGTGAACCGCCAAGGATGGATATTATAGCTTCTGGGGACCACAGACAGAGAGAGGGGGAGGGAGGGAGGGAGGGAGACACGGTCTGTCTGTTTTACAGCTCACCGCTCAAGATGGCAGTCTGTACTGAATTCTCTTCTATCGATTTCCAGAACACCTAGACACTTCCTTTATGTGCAAGTTACAATTATATGACTGATCCACACACATTGAGACCACAGATAAGCTGGTAAAAACAAAGGATTATCACAAAAAATCATATATTATTTTCAAATCATATATATTATAATAATAATAATCAATATTTATACAAATCTCTACTTTTGGCCATAGATGGATTTATGGTTGCTTAGTAAGCTACGAGCAGGTAAATAATGTGATTTCAGTTTTGTTGCTAAACTCATTTTTACAACCAAAACTGCATTGTCAATGTTGTTTCGAGAGAGACGTATTTTCTCCAGCATCCCCTTTGTCTTTTGACGTATAAGTCAAACTACTCACAAGTCTGCGCAGGGAGGCGGACACGTGGTTTTTGTTTTATGTCTTGTACGACATGTTGTTGTGGCCCGATGTGGAAGAGGTGTGTGTGCGCGTACCTGCACATGAAGATAGTGCTATAATAAAAACACACCATTATAGAGAATGTATTTACACTAGGCATACAACAGGCTAAAGTACACACTTAATATTATACTAGAAGTGGTCCATTAAGTGAGCTACATACAACCCTGCACAACTGTCTTCACAGGGGAAATCATGCTACTAGGAACCTTATAGACTCTCAGGTGCCTGAAAGAACTCTTACCGATCTGGGTCCTGATTCTTACCAGTGTCCGATTTGCTACACTGGACCCGATGTTGTACCTATGAGCCTCTCTGACCTGCGGGAAGAAGTTTAATAATTTGAGGCTTGGATTGGTTGGATCACCCAGGAGACTGCTGTTAATGTCGCGTATAAAACAAAACGTCAACATTGATTTGTTTTCATTTACATCCATGAATGAAATAACGTAACAAACTTACTTATGTCAAGCCCAAACATGATGTAAATCAACTCAAGTGGTTATGTTGTGCTTAAACAGAACCGAGTCATTTTGGTTTCGTTTCACTTTACAACGTTAACCACCTCTTTAAAACCAAGAGAAAATATGTTTCCCTCGAATGCAGTACAGTTGTATGGGAACATCATGTTGTCGGAAACAGGGTTGGCTTATAACGGTACCAGTCTCTGCTCATACCTTAAATCTAGAAAAAGGAATGATTTCATTTTGCAGTCTTTTGGCACGGTACACAAGTGTCTAAATTGGAACATGGCTTTTATTATGACAAGGTACCAAAAAGAAAAATCTCGATGTTTATCTTTGCTTTACTGACGTTTAATTGAATTTGGAATCTGTGAGCAAATGTGTGCGCACCACATGTAAGGTTTCCTCTTTAGCCCATCAGCATTTAATATACAATATGTATTCCTACGGTAATGTAAAACATACCTTTAGCAGTAAGACTATATGCATAAACATTGATATAAGCACAGATGATGATACACTGAAAGATTTTTCATCTGCGTTTTTTATTTAAAACAATACATGTTGACTCATATCGCCTTTAAATACCTAAACTTGATTTTATTATACAACCCAGAACTTTAAAAAAGTTGTATATAATGCAAAACTAAAAACTCCAAACATCTGATTGGCAGACAGCAGTCTTATTCCATGAGCTTGGAATCATTAGATTCTGTGTGGGAGGAGAGCAACTCTGAGATACAAAGCATAAAAGATTTGCTATAACTGTGAAAGCTACTTTCTATAGTTTGGGATATTTTTAACCCCCCAAAATAACACAGCTCCCAGTCTAAAGTAGTTTCAATAAAAGAACAAATAAACTTGATAATTTTCATGTGGTTCCTTTTTTACACGGGACAACCCATAAATAGGCGATAGACTCCTTACCCATTGCCGGTAGACGTGTATGCTTATCTGTTTGTTTTTTTCCTGGCGTGTCACTTGTGTGACACTTGTGTTATGAACACAGTGGCATTTACAACGGTGGTTACTTCATTTTTATATCGATGATTCATTCAGTCTCTTTTCAAACTCATGCTCACTTATTTGGAATGATGTTCAAGTTCTGCTAGGACAGAATGTGTGGGTGAAATGACTGAATGGGGCAGAAATTAGCATGTTCACCCTGGTGGCATGTTTCCATCAATGCCGATTGGAGCTGGAACCAATAAATACCTATGACGACTGCCACATAATTTGTAAAGTGTATAAAGCTATTAACTTGCTTACCTTAGTTTTTGTGGGAATTACTTTTATTTCAATTGATTACTAATGCATAAGGAGATTACTGCCATTTAGTAAGTCTCAATGAATAATTAAATTCCGTAAAGTCTTCAAGTATTGCCATCTTACAGCATGTGTTATTAAACCCGTCAGACTCATTCTTTCGCATGCTCATTTTGACCACGTAATCTTGTAGAGAGGAATCCTCAGGTGTATTTTGGAAATGAGTTTTTCTGCAACAGGGGTTGTTTTTTTTCCTCTTGATTAACTGACTTCTTAATAAGGCTTGTCACAACAGCGTCCACCCCTGGACTTCCAGCAGTATCTATTCTTGTGCCAGATCACCTGAGCTGATTTAAAGCACCAACCTTGCATATTTGCTGCTTGTACGTTTGTGATACATTTGTTTTGCTCCACATATTTCCACATTAACTCTTTCACCTGTTAGTTCTCTCATCCGGCTTCCACGCTCAGAGAGCAGAATATTATATAAATTGTGCGATAATTTCTCTGGCCTTAATTGCATGGCTCCAGTGAAAGCTTTGCTGCTCTCCCCAATCCTTTTAGAACTACTTAAATGTTCCGCTTGGGTGTGGATTAGTGGATAATGGGCCCAGCAGCAGCCCAGGTACAAGCTATTGCAGTGTTCCTGAGATAGCCTTGGTGGGCCCTAGGGGTAGAGGGGGGAGGGTTTATTGTTGGTGTGACAGTTTGGCCGAGTGGATTACATGCAGTTTAAGGGACTGTATTGGATTGGGCCCAATTATCCTCTTGGATTGCAAGTGAGTAACCTCCTATCCCAATTTCCGCCAGGTGAAGCCTATAGGATTGTGCTGCTGGGTGTAACGCAGTAACCGTTTAGCAACTGAGCACAAGTCAAAGTAGTCCTACTCAGCAACAGCAACAATTCCACTACTTTGTAATAATTATAATTGAGCACAAAACGGCTTTACCAACCTATCAGATTGTCTCGTATTTAATTCAAATCATGTTTTGGCCACTGGAACTCAACAGGTCATCTCTTCTAAAGGTATACACAGACTGCAATATATGTTCAATAGTTTAAAGGGAGACTCCACAAATCCTACACATCATGATTAGATTACTACTAATAGTAGTTAAATGACGTAGGTTCTGGGAAAACATTCCCTGAAGTTTGATAATGTCTTTTGGTTAATCTAGTCGGTCTAATGCCATGTCATGTCGTAAGGAAGTTGTCGTAATAACAGGGTTATTGTGAATAGCGCTTACTTGAACTCACAAATCGTAAATACTCTGAGAACTCTGAATTGTCACCTACAATTTTTTTTACCATCCATCCCATATGACATGATTGGGTCATACTCTAGTTACATTATGGGAATTGTAGGATCCTGTGTTTTTAAAACGTATCCCATACTGAGAACAAAAAGCTGTGATTTTGCCCTTATTTTATTTAACCCCTCTCCTGTGTGTCCACAACATTACGAATATACAATACTGAATAGCTGGAGTCCTCTTCAATAAGTAATTCTACCAGACGATGTTGGTGTTAAGAATCGGACATACCATAAATCAGTGTCCTCTGGTGCTTATTGATTTGCCTTCCTTTTTAGCCTCACAAAGTTAGAAATACATTTTCCAAATTAAATTGAATTCCTTCCTCTCTCCATGTGTGTGTAACATTGCCAGGAGTTCATTCAGTTAACATGCTTGAGAATCTCAAATGCTGTTCTTGGGGAAGAAAGTAGACCCTATCTAGAAATCTCCGCTTGGATAATGGATGTCTAATTTTTTTAAATCAAATCATGAGTTATGCAGTCATTTGAGCCACTCTGTGTTGCCGCTGTGTTGTGTGAGTGCATTGAAGAATATGTGCCATCCATTCATTGAGACGAATATTCACAGAGACTCATAGGGAAATGGTGTTCCTCTCGCTCTGGATTTGGTCTGAAATCTGTGAACTAACTGCATGACATTGCTGAGTCATAAGAAGGGTCCATATGATAATGCTGCGTTCACATCAAACGCATTAATTCTTTGCGTGAGTAGATTACATACTTCATAAGTCAATGCACAGACGCGATTGGAAGTGAGTAACACAAACCTCCGCCGGGCGGTGTGAATGATGCGAATGGCGCAATGTGAAAATTGGCCTCATTCGACATTTTTCAACTCGGGCAAAAAATGTGCGTGACGCTGTGTCGCGAAATCCAATCGGCGCTGAGATGCTCCACCTCTGTCATCACTGACATCCTGCCATTGTAAGGATAAGTTGATCGTCGCTGTAATGTTATGAACCCAGACTCAAGCGCGTTTATGGTCCGACTTCCATTCCAGCATGTACAAAGCAGAAATAGTGTTTATTTCTTCCATGGTGCATGGCGGACAGAATAACTGTTTCCACAGAGATAAGCCCCTCCTCTCCGGTGCGAATAAAGTGCATTACGCAAATAACCACAAATTGTCCGGCAAATAAACTCACGCGGGTAAAAATGTGCTTGCTAATGGTGTGAACTCATAGCATAAGAGTTATACATGGGGTTTGTCTGTGCTCGTTTTGTTTCTTTCTCTTGCATGGCATTTTATTCTTGGTTATTAAATCTCTCTCTTTGCCTCAAATGAATACAGAAACGTTCTGAATTATTTGAATTTGCACCCCTTTACCTAAATGTAGATTTGTTTTTGTAGACACTGTGTGCAAAACTATTACTACTATTTGCTCCTCGTGTGATTTTAATTGATATCCCCTTGTATCAACAGTAAAGTAGAAACGTCCATGTTTAGCCCTCCCTTCCAGCCTGCACCTGACGTTGCTTCTCATATTGGGAGCTGTCAGAGCCTGCTGTCACATTTCTTTTTTCCCCTCTTTTGTTACCTTTTTTGCTGGAGACTTGCAAGTGGATAGCAATGAGTCCCCTGGCTGTGCTCATCTGATTCCATCAAGAAGAGGAGAAAAGCACCACAGCGCCTTGGGAATATTGTGCCTGAAAATGGTAATTTGCCAGCTCGAGCAAATCCTTCGGGAGCAGGAAAGATGAAGAGTAGACAGATTTCACTTGCTTTATTTATTAAATTTGATAACCGGTACAGGCCTCCAGAGAGGCAAAAACATTCTGCTCCATGTCATTTAGAAGGAAGCAGAGAATATGGTGGAGATCCGTCATAGACAGCCTCCCAATCATTCAGTCAGACTGATGTCTGGCATCACTGGGTCCGACAACCAACTTCATGTATGTGATACTACTCTCAAACCTCTCAGACGGAAAACGCTTTATTAAATGGCTTAACATTTGGCTCCCTGGTATACTTCCCAGTATTGTTTCACATCCTTTGTTCCTATCTCAAGGATGTTACTCCTTTACTCTATCAGCTAAATCTATGAAGTTGAAATATGTAGATGCAGATCAATAATTTGAAATGTTTGGTGTAGACGAGGAGCCTCTTCCCCATCCTCACTGTCTATGAGGGACAGTGCATGGCTACTGAGCCTCCCCCATGGGCTGGCCTTATGGTAAAGAGGAAGTAAGCTAATTGATTAGCTGACAAGCGCTGTTTGGTGTCAGGCAAGTGAAAATGCTACCTCAA
Organism: Cyclopterus lumpus; assembly: GCF_009769545.1. Lineage (NCBI taxonomy): Eukaryota > Metazoa > Chordata > Actinopteri > Perciformes > Cyclopteridae > Cyclopterus > Cyclopterus lumpus. Next base: position 19,562,651 of record NC_046979.1, read on the forward strand.
GTCTCGGCTCCCCAGGCTATTATTTAATACATCTGTGTTGTTCTCAGTTTCCTCCCTTTGTCCAGGAAAAGCTCCCTGCCCTCTCAGTCCTCTGAGGGCTCCTCAGTGATACTTCACACGACTCAGAAAGGAGGGGGAAGAGAGAGAAACATAGCCACAAAGCCATACTTGAGAGGTATCACTTTGCAATCTGCCCGTCTCCCAGCTCTGGCGTCTCATTTGTTCTGTGTGCTGATGTGCATCAGGGCTACAGGGCAAGGTGATAGTCTCCAGGGACGAGTTGCAAAGGAAAGTTACCTGAGGAGATAAGACGGAAAAGGTAAAGGGGGGACAGGTGGACCCCTTTCTGAGCTCTGGATCTTCGTGTTGCTTCAAAAACCAGTAGCAGCAGCTTAGTGGTACCCCTGCAGAGCCAGAGGTCCTTGAATGGGTTGGCTTTGAATGGCTGGGGTCTGTTGAATGTGCTCTGCTTGAATAAGAGGTTTGACGAGTTAGGGCATTTAGATTCTCCCATACTCCTCTGCTGTTATCAGCACGGCTGACTCTATATGCTGGAGGGGTAACCAAGAGCTTCCATTGCCAGTATTCTCTGATGGCACTTGTTTATGTTTATCTTCATGTTTGAAATGCTCATTAACTCAAATGCCTCACAAAAAGCACGCATTGCCTCATACAATATGACAAATTAAAATCTCTCACTATCTCTCACTATCATGTAAGAAAAACACGTTATTATGAATCTGTACTGTACATACACGAAGGACACGAATAGTAAATGATTGACACGCCACACCTACAAGCAGTTGTAATATTTAATCCCTCCCGTTGACTTCCTGAGCCTTTTATATTTCAAAATATAAGAGCTCATATAGTTTTTGTAATTAACAAATCACAATTTAATCCATAGTGCATGACAATTCAATTTGTTGATTGCCCTCCACCCTCCTCTCTTCGTCTATTTAGGAGCGAAAAGGAAAGAAAAATAATCTCGTTGAATGTATTAATTCAACATGATGAATCCTGTATTCAAGTCAGTGGAGTGAATAATTAAAATTAGCTGATAAAACTTTCAGCAGAATTACTTTGCCGAAATTGCTGAACAGATGTGTCATTTTAATGAAAATCCACAGCCAAGCTCCTTTCCGCCTTCGACTCTGTCGGATAAAAATATTATTCCCATGGCACATTCTTAATTTGGTGGTAAATACACTGGCAGCCATCTCCGGAAGGGTGGGTGTGAGCGGGTGGAGGGAGAGGAAGAGCAACTTGTCACAATTAGTAACTTGATTTCTCCCCCTGCATGCAGTAACAGCCATCTACAGTAATTCACAGTACTCCATTGTTCCAGCAAGTCCCAAGGAGGACTTATTAAAATGCAATAATCTCCCTATTTAAACAGAAACAATAACCATTAGAATTCCCGCAGATCTAAAACAGAGCGTAAGCCCCCATCTGCTGTGAATGATTAGAGTCTTGACGAGGGAATTTAATTTGCAACATTCAAAGATGGGAATCTGAGCAGATCTCCCCTCCGAGGCGCTCACCCTCATACTCATTTGCCTCTCGCTTTATTTGTCTTTTTAATTATTTATTTAGCTGCCACTAACGTCGCTCTAGAGAGAGGCCATTGGATGCATTCAGGCTAAACAACAACATGCTTTACAGAGCTGCAGCCCTTTTAGAAAACCTCCCTTCTGTGTTTTATTATAACATGCTGTGATTGTGATGAAACATTATCGTACACTATGATGTAAACGCATGACATATGGGAAACAGGAAACACACACTTAGGGGTAAGATGGTAGTTAAATCATCTATTTGAAAATGTCTCATCCAAACAATACAGATAATACATTGCATAATCAGTCTGTGCGGCTATCTCTGCTACAATTACTAGCTAGCAGGAGATTAACATTGTCCCATTTGTCTGTCCTATTGTCCAACAGGTCCAAATCTAGACAGCTTGACAACCACTTGCCAGATTGACTTCTGGTATAAATATCTCTGTCCCCAGAATAATGCACAAGTCCGTCAGTACACAGGGTTTAATGAACACTCCAGATTCTAGGTGGCGCTAGTGGACTTTGGACATTTAACTTCTGTCATACCGAACTTAGTTTCTTGGACATCCCTTGCTCTACATTAATATGAGAACAGGACTAAAGAGTCTAAAGCCATGCTAGCTGCTCTGTGCTAATGTCAGTATGTCAACATGCACACAATGACAAGTATTGGCATGCACTTGCTAGTTAGTACAAAATATAGAACAGCTGAGGATAATGAGAACTGCTTTTCCAGGTATTTGTTCATGGACCAAAGTAGTGGACAAAGTGAAACCTTGACCTGATGGTGGTGCTTCATGAAAGGTTAAGGGATCAACACAGTTATTAGAAATCATCCTCTGGGAACCATGAATGTCTCTACAAAATTACCACTATCCAGTAGCTGTTGAGATATTTCAGTCTGGACCAAAGTAACATTTCAAATGAAATGCAGCAGGGAGATTTGTTTGAGCCCACTAAGCTGAAAAGGTTTCCTTTATAAATCGTACTGAATGGCTTGTATGAATGTTCGGACTATGTAAGGTGAACTTCTTACGCTTTAATTCCTGTTAATTTCTGTCTGTTGTATTGACATTTGCTCAGATCTATCCAGACCACAAAAGCTGTGAAGAAAAAACAGCTGTTACTGCAAGACAAATAAAATATCTGCTGATGGAAAAATTGGCTGACGCTTGATTACTTTTTCAATACCACTGGTAGGGAAGCAAAGTTGGCACACCAATTCACAATGGGGTTAGCACTTCATAATGTTTATTTACCGGAGCAATCATGGTCTGGCTGTAGAAGAGAATTTATCATTCCACCCCTGACTCCCACCATCGTCACTGTTTTTGTCAAGGAAGCTTATTCTCGCCTTGGTTGTACTGTGAGGAGGAGAAGCCAAGAGAGGAGAGGCTACCCTGTGACTTTTCATTTGTGATTCACCTCCAGTCATGTAAGACCATTGTGTGTTCTTGCTTGGCTCTAGACCATTAGACCATTAAAACTGACGTTCGTTATTTTCATTCTCATGGTCGACCCATTATGATCTTTTCTCTTGTGATAAGCAGGTATGTTGAGTTGATACCACAGGAGCCACACTGTCTGTGACAAGACCCACACCGTAATGATAATGGATCACTCCTCTTCTTTGTAAGGCTTTAAGTCCACATATGTCTCTGTAATCAGCAATTGTGCAAAGTCTCTTAGCCCCCATTTTGCTGGCCCGACTTCAAAGCCAGCTCTCAAATTTGGAGAATTCTTGCACAGGTGCACAGCTTGCGGGAGGTACTGCGCTCCACCACTCATTTGTGGATGGCGATAGCATCAATCCGTAGAGGCACAGTGGTTCTTCATCATTTAAAATGACTGCCGAAAAAGGAGAGCTGCACCCTCCATACTGCACCTCAGCAGGCTAAAACGTAGCAGGTGCAATGCTAAATATATATTAAAAAGTGCCTTACTCTGCAAGTTGCTGTATTCCCATGGGCTCCCGTGCTACTGATCTCTCATCCATTTCTGGTTGCTAGTGTTCGGAGCAAATCTTAATTCCAGTCTCTGGTTTGCAGTGTGCCCTAGAGACTTCTGATAATGAGCTTGGAGGTTAAAAAAAAAGTGGAGTTGAGTTATGGATGGGATGGGGGAGATCCATAGAGCCTCCAGAGACCCAGTTGGGGCCAAACCTTTGGCGGAAGGCATATCATTCCCCAATTTGAAAGGAAAGCTGTGCCATTTTGAATTGTAACTAATTGGCACTCAATGGAGGAAGACTTCAGAAGGAAACCATTATTGTTCATGTATTACTCCAAGCAAAAAGGTACTTTATATGTGCTATAAGCGCCATAGCATTTAAATGTTAATGAATAGATGTCCTTGACTTGGTTTATATCATCATAACTCAAATTAATATAGAAATCTCTATATTCATGTTATTGATGATATTAAAAAGGCACTGACCTAAAGGTTAGCTTCTAATGATGTCATTGTTAATCATACCAAGTATTGTACATTAAATCAAATGAGTTGCCCTTTTAATGCTTGGGTTGAATTGTACAGTGTGGGAAATATCAAACAAACACTTACAGCTTAGTCTAATCAATATGAAACATGGCACATCCCTCCCACTGGTGTGTACTCTTTACTTGGAGGTGTAGACGGTATAGTGTGGTTTCAGTGTGTTCATGTCACCACCAGAACATCCACTGTACATGTAGCTCTATCTGGTGCAGTGAACTGGGATCATTATTTTAGGCTTCACTTATACACCGCTTTACACAAGTAAATGCGTTTACTAACTCGTTATTTATTATTTAAGGGTTAGTTTACTTAAAAACACAGAATTGCATGACTATAATAAAATATTCTGAGAAGCTGTTCGGATAAGTGCAATTATGTCACAAACAGCCCCCCAGCATCTTGTCATTTTGTTTACCAATTAACCCGAGGTGAGCTGCAGACGGTGGTTTGCTTTGGCAGAGCTCATGTACTTTGTCAACATTAGTTTTCTCACTGCGGGTTGGTCGGGGCCGACATGGCACTAAATCCACTGCGTGACTCATGCGATGTACAGAATGAGATACAGTACAGTTGCTCTTTGTGCCAAGGTTAATGCTGCTAGGCCTTATGGACCGGGAAGAAATCTGGTGAAAGACTGTCTGGTAATAATTCTGCAACAGTTTTATTGGCTCTCTGGTGGGTTTATATACTATGGAATATGTTTTAGACACTGCAGACCCTCTCGTCTGCGAAGTTACAAGACTACTACTTAAGTTATGTTTCGTCATGGTCATTATCACTTGTTTGCGTATTGATATGCATGCTAGTGATATATTGATTCTTATGACCCTACACAGCACTTAGTAACATTTTATTTTGCCTTTTATTACTGCATGTAAGTAGTTTTTAATAGAATATTAGTACTATTGGATCAGCTATTGGGATTTGTGTAAAATACCAATAAATATGATATACAGTACTATCATATCAAGGACCTAGTTTGTTATCATTGGTGGGGACATTGAGCACTGGAAATATTGAGCACCAAACACTTCATTTCCTGCACTCCTGAGATTTATGGTGGAAATGCCTTTATTTATGTCAAGGTGACAATTCAAATATAAAAATATAATGGGATATAATGAAGTACAGCTGTCAGGCATTCTACATTGCTTTCAAATATTTATTCTCCTGAAGATACATTTTTCTCAATTAATGTTATCTCTTCTGACTCGGCACACATGTGGGCATGAATTCCCTCTTTTGTTCATTCAGTTCAATCATTCTAATTAATTTATAAACCCCTGGACTTCATAGCTCAGTTCCCACATATCTGTGATCTCTGATAAGCCGTAATAGTTTGAGAAACAAATATCTACCTGTCCTAAGAGTCGAGCATCGACCTCTGCTGGGGTACGGCAACACCACTTGGACAAACCACACACAGAACTGCAGTACACCGTTATAATAGAACTGCTACTAATAATAATATAAATATGTTTTGTTTAATTATTTATAATAATTATTAAATTTTCAACGACTATTTCAGAAGGCTGAGCATTGTTGTGGCTTAGCAAACAAGCAGTCAGTTGTTTACATTTAGAGAAAAGCTGAATGTTGTAGATTTGTATATGTTATTTTACTCTGCTGCATCTTTCAGAGTGCTGTCCATTTGAATATCTTTCATTTTCTGAAAATGTGGTTACCTAAATATTACACGGATTCCTTTGATGAATAATTCTACTTGAATACCATTGTCTCCTTTAATGTTGCCTGTTTCGTATTCTACTCATCCTTTCCCTTTCAAGACGAGCAAGAACAACAGCCCCCAAATCAAATAGTTGCTATAATGGATAAATGAGTGCAGCTAGCGTACCTCGACGTTTACTCCTCGGCTACAAAACTGTTTTCTTTTGTTGACTCTGTTTTTTATGCGGTTAATTAAAAGAGGAAGAAAATTGGAAGTGCTCCCTGTAATGTAGTGAGGCCCCGTGGTGGCTCTGCCTAATGATGCTAATTATCCATTGTGGATGTCCAATCCAGAAAGGCCTTCCTTTTGATTGCTTTGATTAATTACAACCCACTCGGTGCTGCTCTCGCAGCCTTTTAGACTGGCAGAATGAGAAGCACTGCAGCTAAAGTGGCAATGGATTTGCAGCCAGGAGAATACTGAAGGACCACAGAAGAATCCTCGACACCAGCCCTGTGGATTCAGGTAAAGTACCATTTAGCTGGGCTATCGCAGCGCTTTATGGCGTCGGTCCACCAATCGAGCCCTTATTGAAACCTCATTTATTGAGAAGATGTTTGCTTGTGAGATTTACGCTTATTCGGCTAAATATGGCACACCTTCCTCCCAGAAACTCCTTCACAACATATTTAAACTGACTTGTAGTTTATTTTAAATTAATTCTGCTCAATATTCAGGTGGCAGTGAGACAGTTTTCACATTTAAACCGCCTGGGTTGATCGTGTCCTGATGAGCTACCGGGCGTGTGTTGCCGTGCGTGTGCGCTCGAGTGGCATGGCAAGATGAAATGTGTCGTGGCGTTTCTTTCAGGCTGAGGGTTTTTCCACATCACCAAGAAGGTAGTGTTGGATGCCTGGGTAGTTAGCTGTGCTGGTGTTGGAACAGGCTCCCATCACTTCCTCTGGCTGAGCCCAGCAGCACGCAGCACATTACAGCTGGCACGTCACTCTCGGCTGCATAAATCTGGGCTTTGTTACACTCCCGTGACCCAACTTGGAGAGCCGTGAGTAATGGGATTGTTATAGTGCCTGGCCACCTTTGTGATTTTCAGGAAAGCTATTTTGAGCTCCCCGGGAAAGCATTAAGCTGAACACCTTAATATGACTGGTTGGGACAATTTTGGTCATTTTAAATATTTCTTTTCATGTTTAAACTTCACTTTATTTGCAACATGTATGCATTTTCACTATTTGATGAAATGCACGTAGTAAATGTGGCAATATTGTAAATGTGTGAAGGCCAATCCACTTCCAGTGACTGGCATTAATAGAAATGAAAGAGGACAGTATTATTGTCAATCACAGAATAGAATATCAGTCCATATATTCTTACGTGGACGGCTAGTCGAATGATTTGACAGTGACTCATGCATGTATTCAACATCAAGTAGTGGAAAATCTGTCAAGAGTTATGCTCTTAAGGAATAGGCTGCTTCCACAGCTATTTGGCGTCAGCATAGTGTGGAAAATTGTAATGAAGAAAGGCAAGTGAGGGGGAAAAAAATTCTTGACCTGAATTCTGTTGGTTTTGTGACAATGAGAAAGATAAGTGGTTGTGACAGTTGTGAATGATGTTCTGCCACGGGCCTGTGAGCTAAATTGACACCGTTGTCAAACACACTTTTCACGATGCCCGTGAACCATCTAATGCGGCAAATGGGAACCCTAATTCTTCATTAACTCTGAGGAAAAAGGAGATTTGCTCCTGTCATTTTCTCCTCACTGGCTGTTTTAAAGATTCCAATAACCAAGCATTTACAGTTGACTGAGTGGGAATTGCTCCTCCCCTCCGCCCGCACCGGCCCCCTCCCCGTCCTCTACTCTTCTTCTCCACTTTTTACTACGTCGCCACGCCGACTGTGAAACCTAGTGATGCTTATAGCCAGACTTATTGCCATGGTTATCTTTAATGACTTTGAAATGTATTGGCCTCGTTAATAAGCAGTGAGGTTATCAATTCCTCTAATTAGGCTGCATGCTCCCCGAAGAAATTTCACATTAAAGAGCCAAAAGATGAGTCGGAGGCGAGGGATGCTTACTGGCAAGAGGTGGGGGGTGGGAGGTGATTCCGGGCTAAAATTCTTACCCCATCTGGGGGGATTAGCATGAAATCATTGTACCCCCAAAACCAGCTAGCTCCTACTCTAATACAACACCCCCACCTTAACCCTCACCACTACCACCACCGCCCCACCGTCCTCCTCTCCCCTTGAAGATGACTGTTTCACTTACACATTATAGCTATCAGCGGATGTGTGTGTGTGCAGGACGGGTAATCACAGCCGGGCAGGGCTGGGTGGCGGTAATGGGACATGAGCACTGCTGAGGTGTGTAATACGATCAGGAGTTACTGTCACAGAGCACTGATGTGCATATCTCAGGCTGACATGTTGAGGCCGCAGCGAGGCCATTTGGGTAAGCTTTATGTGGCGATCCAGGGGAGCTTCAGTCAGATGCCAGCGAGGAATATTGGCCTTTTAGATGAAATGGATGCCTGCCTTCTGTCTTTGTCACTTCTCTGAGCCTGTGTGCTTGGCAGCTCTGAAATAGTCAGATGCACAGCATATATGCATGGCTTAGAGTAACAGCTGGTATTTATATAGGGAAGAGTGCGAAACAAAGGGATACTGTGTCATTAGTAAGCATTTTAAAGTGAGGATAATTGCAATCCAAATGTTCCTAATTATCTACGTAAATATGTACAGTTCCAAATGGTATTTGATTTCCACAATCAATTGTAACAATAGACAGTAGCAGTTCCATATGTATTGCATTACTGGTGCATGTATATCCATCTAGCAATGACCTTTTATCTTATTGTCCAAATATATATTTAAATTTAAGTGTGCAGCAATTCTGGGAAGACATTAACATGTTCATTCTGACCTATTGTGTATAATGTGTTTATGTGTGTCCATGTGCATTTGCAATATGTGCATACTCTGTACACGCATGTCACCGTCCATACACACGAGTGAAATTAGCTATAAATGGCTGTGATTTATGTGCTCCGCGGCCCCAGCCGCCAGACTGGGCCTCCTGCAAATTTATAGCCAAACGTCACTTTTACATGATGGGTTCGTAACAAATATCTGCTGCATATTGTTAAATTAATCTTCCATTTAAAATTAATGGAGTTAGACTCCCCAGGTTCAATGTAATTTGGTGTTCACGGGCAGCAAGTAACGCAGTGTGAATACAGAATGAGCTGAGGCCAAACGGCCTAATCTTCCATCACCTTGAACCTGAGAGGAGAGGACGCCTCATCCAGCAGTGGCTAATGAGATTGTGCTCACCTCCCGGGAGAAAGAGAGAGAGCGGGTGGGAGGGAGGGAGGGAGGGAGATGGAGGAAAAGAGGATGGATGTGTTGAAGCACGCCACGGCGGAAAAAGGCAAACAGGATGTGAGGTGAGAGAATGATGGTCCAAGCCCTGGAAAAGGGACGTGAAAAATGAGGGTGGGAGATATATCGAGCAGGAACCCGGTAGCGGCTCATAGTTTTCCTCATCGTCTCACCACTTGTCTTATTTTCCTCGGCTCTAAAGTCCCGCTCTAGGACTTGGCTGATGTATGTTTGAGAGAGCCAGGGCATGTTAGCTGAAATGAATTCTATATCATTATTTCGCAATCCTCCCCCAGCCATGACAAAGACAGAGGACATATTTCACAGGTAAGGATGCACCACTCAGCAGGAATGTCTGTCTCTCCATAATTCATAAAACGAGAAAAAGGTTCCCCTGTGCAAGCCGGGCCATATTACTGTCAAAGAAACCACAGGGAGTAGCTCTCTGCTTCCACAAACAGTGTTATTTATATGCACACTGTTAAGTATATGTCCATATTACTGTTACAGGAGAATACAGCAGCTCATGGACACACTAGTGATGTTAATGCAAATCTGAATTTTATTCTTCAGTATGAAATCATAACTATGCACTCTCAGCAAAGCTCTCCATTTCCTGTTTCTGTTGTGGATACTGTTGTATTGACTGTCTTTGCGATGCGTTGCACTCCTGTACGCCAGAGAGTGACTAATTGTCCCTCTTACCACATCAAAAGAGGCACAAATTGCAACTATTGTTAAGGTACATGACAAACACAGGTTAGGAACGTAACAGCATTATGATATGATCTTGAAGCCTATTTTTGTTATACTATGCTGGAGTAAAGTTCACAGACTGACTGTTTAGTCGACAAATCTGCTACATTTGAATCCATGCCAAAATAATCTTGGCTGCTCTAATTGCCAATCAAAGATGCATCACAATGCCAAGTGAACGTGGTAAATTCATTCCTCAGAATTTAATGTTTGCCCAACACAATTATTTTAGTTACAATTAGGGAATATCATAGTAGTAGTAGTAGTAGTATTAGCAAAGAACAACCGCCCAATGACAAAAGGCAGACAAAGATGGCAATATTTATCCAATCATAGAACCTTTGGTCCAATCCTTCGCCGATCCAGTTGAAGGTATTTTAAAAACCTCAAAGATTCAGAGTTTTTGAGAAAACATTTGGTGCTATAGCCCCAGAAGTCATCCACCAACCCTCGACCATTTGCTCCGCAACTGCCTTGCATTCATTGCTAGAATTTCCAACCCACTAATGTATTGTCATCACCAGCAGAAATAATGTCGAACAAAACCAAGTGTTTTTAACATTTAGGGGAATTACTACTACTTTAAATAATCACTGTGTAGCTCACGTTGTCAGTTAAACATTTCATCGATTGGCCATTTTGAAAATAATATATTCGAGTCCCGGTGAACCAGATCAGCATCAGTGTGTTTCAATGTAATTGTTTATAATATCCACAAGCTAACATCAATTAATAAGAAATATATACTGTCAATGTAATTAGTTCTGGACCAATGCCCATCCTGTTTACCTGCTTCTACCCCTGTTTTTAAATCACTCTTCTAATGACATACTAATAATATCATGAATCTCTCCTAAGTCCTACATGCCTTCCTTTACTCATCATTAATACATTTTCATCAGTTCATTGAAAAGCTCCTTCTCTTCACCAGTCTCAGCACGTTGTCCTTTCATTCCCTTCTGCTAGTTTTTCTTGGCTAGTACGTACTGATTTATACACCCACACACTCATTTGTTTGTCCATTCATTCATTGACTCCATTGATCCGCTTCATTGATCCCACACTCCCATTCTCCTTGTGCCCACATATAATCAATGCACCTCTGTGTTTGCTAGTGTTGTTAGGAAGCTAAGCAGCATGTAAAAGGCCTAAAGATGCTTGACTCCATCCAACAACAACGGATGCTCTCCGGACTCCATTATGTATGGTTACATGGTCCTTTTTAATGGCAATGCAGCTAATGAGGCCCTTGATGGCCGTCCCTCTGTTGGCCATCTCTCTTGTCAAAGTGCCACAATGATCTTTCCTGCCTCCAAGCACTTGGTCCGGTTTCATACCTGTCCCATTTGAAAGATGGAGTTCCTCACTGTCTCTCTCCCCCGGGCATTTTCATATCGATGGCTCGGGCACCCAGCATATAGCCAGCGAGGATTGATCACAAAATGAGTTGCTGTCGACCAGCTCCAAAGACAGACTAAAGATGTTTTACTTGTCAGTAAAAATGGGCCTAAATGCTTCACTCTGATAATTGCAGCTCCCGTGCCTGCCTTCTCTTCTTCCTCCCTGGGCCAACATGTATTGAGTGGGCTGTGGGGTCATACAGTTCCAGCTGGCAACATTTGTTTCATTACTTAAATTCATTCGATCAAAGCTTTTCAAGCAATTATGTCAGTGCTTTCAAGGCCGTAACACAGCGATTAATGGATTAATTTAGCTGGACTCGAGCACAGCAAACATTCCCATTTACAGGGTCAAATGGGGGTCAGTAACAAGTGAGCTTAATGCGGGGGTGTCACTTTAAATTACAAGTTAGCATGCGTTGTGAACGTAGACTGCGCAACAGTCCCAGGCAATAAGAGAGGAGAGCAACCCTGAGGTTGTTCAGGTTGCGTCAGGGTCAAAATTGAGAATGAAGATAAGTAACATTTACTTAAAAGCTTCACGCCATATCCTGCCCTCTCTCTTCGCCAATGATAGGTCAGGGAGACAAGCAACAAGAGGAAGCTGAGGTGTTGCGCAGGAAGTAGTGTCTCTCAGGAAACAAAGGCTCCACTCCGTGCCAGACATGCTCCATTAGGTTGTTTGTATGCGTGTTAGCCATTAATTGTGGAGGACAAAATGCTTAGATAATTAGATAGCAGACCGGGAAGCATAACAATCGTCTTTCTCAGCTCAACTGTGTGTGTGAGGCTGGTGGTGGATGATATGTGTATATGAATATGTTGAGGTGAAGGTATGTAGGGGATAACAGGGAGCAGGTGGCGGGTAGCGAGGCCTGGTTTGTGTGTTAGGGCCCAGTGCCACAGAGACAAGTGATGGTCTTCAAAGTGGGAAGTTATTGAAAGCTGCTATGAATACTCTTGGGTGGTTGTGTCGTAGGTAGCATGTATCACCCGGCTACACTTTGACACCACTGGAAACAACGTAAAAAGAAAGATCGCATGGTCACAAGCCTTTTGAAATGTCCTGTAGTATGTTTGTATGAAATATGGCAGAGACATGAAAGTATAGTAGCAAGAAACATAACGTGTATCAGCATGCAACCACAGTTAATATATTGTATTTGTAGTTTTATGTTTCTGAACACCGCTCCTCGGCATTGGAGTCGTTCTCATTCATACTCCATATATACAACCAAGGTGGATAAATTCATCTAAGATTCATCAAAGGTCTTGCTCAGGTGGCGAGGACAAAGACAGACGTGTTAAAAGCCTTGATTTTTTATTTTGTTTTTTCATCAACATTTGTAGCTTTTGATCTCTTAGCATCTTGTCTTCGAGGTTAATAAGTGCAGAAGCAATTGTTAAAGTGCATTAATAAATCTCTTTACACAGGTGAAGCATTGTGAAGTGATGCATTTGCTTTTGTGAATACAGAATTGTGATCAAGGTTTCAGGACTTTACACAGTGCTGGATGCAGGAAGAACAGCAGATTTTGCAGCTGCAACCTCAGCTTTCTGGGTACAATGTATCTTTTCAATCGATTACATTTACCATCAACACTGATTGGACATCCACATAAAAGGTGCCAAATATTCCCTTTATCTTCTCAGATGTGTTCCTTTATGTATCTAGTAACTTTTCAGTAGTAATAGTACTGGCTGTCGAGTTGCTTCTCATTGACTTCCAACTCCGAGGTCCGATAGCTCATGGTGGGTGATGAAGAATCTTAAAAGATGTTGACAGTAATACGGTATTTGCATTACAAAGTAACCTACTATGAATGTGAGCCTGCATGTGTTTGATTTGGCCAATGCAGTGCCTTGCTGGATAATGTTGCAGTGCGTTACAGCATTAGTTGAGCAAGGTTGCCAGACAACCCGGCACTTGTCAACACCCAGTTGTGCGGAGTTGTCCCATTCAAGTGAAGGAGTGGAGTTTTTCTGTGCAGGGCTGAAGTCGGTCTCTAACCGTCTAAAGACAGACCGGTGTTGTAATGTCCGGTCGAATGAAATATAGGGTGTACTACTGTATACTTAGCAGTCGGTGGTGTTTCCTGTTTGATTGACAAAGCTTTGAAATGTGAGTATGCCGGCTATTCCTTTGAATTGTTTTTGAAGTGCCTTTTTTAAATGTTTAAAGACAGCTTGCGAGTTCAAGCTCAACGCTGCTAACTATCTTACAGCAGATTAGGTCACACAGCACCCATGATTCTCCTCAGTATTAAGTCAACATTAGGTCTAGTTTTCAAATTGGTATGTATATTGTAGACAGGGAATACAGTAGGCCATGTATTTTGGATTCTTGCTGGAGGCTTAAACAGTTTAAAAGCCACACAAAGAGCTGTTGACTTGTTGTCTTTTTGCTCCATGAGGGCATCACTCTTTGTCTACTCTTAAACTATTTTGGAAACTCAAACCCCAACCTTTTTTTTAATCCACAAGCCTTCAGCCGTCCTCTATCAGCTCTTCTTCTTGAACATCACCTATGACTCCTTCTCTGTCTTACTTCCCTACAGCCCTAGGCGCTACCCAGGGCTGCTTCAAATGTCATGGGAGCAGCACGTGGCTCACTTCCAGACTCAAAACTGAAGCATTGCCAGGACTTTCCTGGACATTCAGAGAAAATACAACAGCCTTTTGTTTTTCTCCCAATGGCGGCAACATCTTGAGGAACAGGTTTCACATAGTGTACAGATTTGTAGCCTTTTTCTGATTTACCAATTGTTTACAGGGAATATCTATTTGATAATATTCTAGTCTAATTAATCCTGTAGAGAGCAGTAGTATTTAACTAAAATTGTACTCAAAATTGATTATCTGTTATTGTTAGGTATAACATGTTATGTATGTATAACATTATGTAGTTGTTCTCAATGTCCGCCATGGATACACATCTCATCTCAATTTCCTTCCCAGTACACATGTGAACAGATGAATTATTATATCACCATGTCCTCTCAAATGTTCCCCCTTTTATTTTTCTCATCTACTCACTTCATCTCTTTCTTTTCCGAGCCTCACAACTTTTGATTTAATGACCTGCTTAAAGATCAGCTTGGGGGAGTTTCAAAAGACTAAGTGCAGATTCACATTTCAAAATGCAGGCTTAGCAGTGGCAATCTCCGCTGCCAAGAATGGATTTTCCCTGGTGCCCTGATGGTGAAGTAGTTAAGCTCCTCGTTGTAGCCCATCCAGAGCTTTGTGTCCCGCCCCGTCATAAATGAAGCCGTGACTATTCTAGTAGTCTCCAGTCCTATCGTCCCTTTTAGTTGATGGGGAAGACTTGGAATTCTGTTGATCATACGAATACATTCTATTGCATGTCTTTTGCCTTATTAAAACCAGCGCAGCTCCTGGAGACGTGTTGAGAAAATATAAATGAGCAGGGTCTTGGAACACATGCTGAATGTAAACTCCCCATAGAGGAACCGGGTATTGCATTGCATAGTGTGAAGAAATCCTCCTCAGTTTACACTGGGATCAAAAGAAACAGGAGGAAGGGGCCTTGAAACATTTATGAGTTGTGACGGATCTGACCTTGGGGAAAACGTTCCTGATCTGATTGTAGAACTTGGAGTGAATCTTCTGGGTCCCGAGATGCTTGGAAAGGCTACGATTGGACCAGGGAACTCAGTGGTTTTCTTAATTTATACCCCTTGCTGCTGACGCATACTTCTGTCCAGTGGAAAATACTGCAGCTCCCCCAGTGAATAGCTCGCAGGTGACAAATAGCTCTTGCTTCACACTCCATTTGGTCCGAGGCAGCTCTCACCCTCCTCCCTGTCTTCCCCGCTAATATCCTTGAGCCTCCATCATACTCTGCCCCGCCTGCTTCCTCTCCAGGTGCTGACCTTTGAGATGAGGCCTTTCTCGGCCTCCCTGGCCAGTAGCTCCCCTGGGAGCTATAATGGACTCAGTGTTAATTGCCTGTTGAAGGACAGAGGCAGTTCTGCACAGCCTGATTGCAGACTCCCTCGAGAGTACAGCTGTCTGTTTGTGTGATTGTTGCTCTAATGCAGCACGGCGGCAAACTCCGCCCAGCATGTGCCCACGCATATGTAGACAGACACAGTGCACATAATACACACAGATTACTTGACATGTTATTGAAGACTGAGCTTTCTTTTTTAGTTTTGTCTATGGAGAGAGACATCAAATCTGGTGGTGCAACACTGTAGGGTTGGGCAATATGTTTACATTTTCCAACTAGCCACCGTCTAGTACTCATAGACACTACAGCACAGTGTCAGTTTGTGATGTCTCACCCACAATAACTCTTTGGATTTTTCATTTCTGTACATTTGAGCTGGATATTGAGACACTTGTTTCTGCTTCATGCCTTTGCACAAAGTGGCACTGGACATGGTTCACATCAACTTGGCCTCCCCTTGTGACCTGGGAGTCAGCCTAAATCATAGCGACAGACAAGAGAGGAGAGATTTATCACCCACTCACAGTTTTTTTTTTTGTGATATCTTTTATTCAGGGCAATCGAGCTGGATGTAAGGTTAATGCCTTAAGCGCTCTGATTCTTGAGGGTCATTGAATAATTCTTTTCTCCTATGCTGCCATTTCCATAGATACAGCCCCTTGTTTAGCGCAGCCCTCACATCTAGTTGAAAGAATGAAAACCTACGATAGAGAAATGAGTGACACAACACCCCTTCCAGTACATTAGGCAGGTTAAGGCCTTATTCTGTGCTTATTAATATACCTGTAAATAGCCTTGGTATACCACCTGACTATCAACTTCAGGAAGAAGAAAAAAAGGCTCAGAGATGTTCTTTTTTTAAATATCAGGAGGAGCAATCGGGTGAAAACTCACCGCTCTTCACCCTCAATCCTAAAGAGAAGCCTCTGTGTGCATGGCCCATGGCTGGACCTTGATCTCCGTGGTTTGAAGTTGGAAGTAGGTCCCGTGGCCCTGGCGGCCAGAGTGATTCCTGCCAGATAAGGACCCCCCTTTCATCCCCTGTTCATCTCTGAGCTGTGCTGTCACGGTGAGGCTGATTCGCATTAACAGTCTGCCTCCTGGGCAGACCAGGCCAGGAGACGGCCATGCTGGGGATTCATTTTGACATGCCAGCCATCAATGTGGTATTTCTCCAGAATTCTGAGAACTGAATATGGACCATGACAGCAATAATTGTTTTGCCACAGCTATGAAGCAAATGATAGTTCACGCTTTGGTTTTGAAACGGTACATAATCTCAATTTGGACTCATATCCTGTTATCAGAGCTGGAAGAACCATGTTAGTTTGTTTTTATTTCTGTGTCATACCAACATGTAGCCCATCTCCAATGGCCAAGACACCACTGCATATCACAAATATAATACACTGTAGTACATAATCTTCTGGCAAAGCATATTTATTCATCAAATAGATTAAGTGCTGAAAGCCTAAAATTAGCCCTGATGAAGGGCTTTTTTCTCCTCATTTCCCAGGCTGTCTCCCAAGTAATTGACAAACTCATGTTTTTGTGTTGTTTTTCTCTCAGATGACCATACATTTCTCTCTTCACTAATTCTGTAACTCCAACTTATTTCCATCCATGTAATGTTCATTATGGCCTCCACCCACCCTCATAATTTTCAATATGTGTATCTTTTCTGGGGAGGCAGAAGTAAGTGCCTAAAAGCGAGCTTGAGTCAACCGGAGATGCTTAATGTTTTCAAAATCCGTTTTGGTTAAGTGGACATGATAAATCATTTCCATTACACACATGACTAATTTTTTTTAATTTAGCTGGGGATTCAATTAGCTGGTGTCTGATGGGAGGACCGGGGGAGGAAGAAAGGTCCACCATGCTACATCCAGCGGCATAATCACATTTAAAAAGCCATGAAGGGGCCCTTGTTAAGACCAAAAAATCACCTTGAGATAAGAAAAGAATAATTTGAGACATCCTAGACCTCCTGGGTAAAGCCACAAGCTCCAAGACCGGTTTAGACTAAAAGCTTAATTGCTCATGATATTTTATTGCAGAGAAATCATTTTTTGCTGTTATGCCACAGACATGGAGAATATTCTAGAGTGATTGGCCAGTGGGTGTGGCCTATTTTCAGTAAACCGCACAGCTCCGATGCAGCAGTTGCATCATTGTTCTACGTTAATGTGCATAGCTGGAGGGCATAAGCCGACTCCTTTCATCTGTTGCTGCCAAACAACATGTGGGAATCTAACATTTATTCTAATGTTGATAAGGACGCATGCTAACACAAAGCTTACAATGAATGCATATTAACACATAACACTTGGTTTCCACAACCCTTGCAGTTAAAAAGTATAAATACATCAAAACAAAAACAATAAAAAATAACATATAATTTCTTTCTGTGTTGTCTAACAAGTATATGCAAAATGAAAACAATAAACAGCAACACATCACTGCTGAGGTCAGAGCTGTGCGATTCAACACAAGCACTCAATCTTATAAGACCAAAGTAGTAATTGCCTATTTTTTACAAAGAAGCAGTCGTCTGGCATTGCACAACAACAGGAGCTTCCATTGTAAACGGTAAACCTTTAACTAAACAGTATTGAATTAAAACGGTACTATCATATAGTCAAACCTAATATGCATGTAAATTGACCATTCACCATGTTATTAGGTTGCTGGTATCCTTCTCGTTAAAAATGGACAACATTTCTGGAAGCGGCGCTGCTAAGAGTTAAACTGTGTGACACTTGCCAAAGAAACATTTGTCATGATCAGTGGTTGACCAAGCAATGTTTTTTGTTCACGTTTGACGTTGTGCACCTGGAACCCTGTTGTTCCCATGTTGGACATTTTAAAAGGGGAAATTCCAACCTCTGAGTTGTCTAAAACACAGCATTAGTCCACCTCATTCACGGCATTCTTTTATTCAACAACCCTCATAATGAAAAGTCTTTCACAATCCATAGTTATAGAAGCAGCAGCTTGACTCAAGGATACAGGACGGTCAGCGTAAATCCCTTTGCCGTATTGCAGAATAAGAGCACAGTCAGCTGTAAAGTCTCTAAATATTTACATTAAAAACCTCTTCCCAACTGAGCTAGTGATGTTAAAATAATATGATGATGATGATGTTGTAGGGTATTTCTTGCTCTTTTCGGTTGTGCTTTATTGTGACATGCAGCTCTTGCTTGGTCTGAAATGCCAGCAGAGCTACTAGAGCGGTTTAGAAGCGCTTTATTTATCTTTAGAGAGCCACGACATTCTCAGAATTTCTTTGGGATGGTATAGGCTGATAATGATCTGTTAGGTTGTCTGTACAAAATGTTCTTGTCCTGGACCTTTGGATTGTATGTATGCTCTCTTCTAAATCAACTGTATTATTCACTTGCTTTTGTTGCTTTTTAAATGTTGCTCTGTGTAGTCTACAGCTCTATAAATGCGCGCACGTCATACTCGCCATCCCTCATCCTTTGTGTGTGGCGACTACCCAAGGAATCAACATTGTGGTGGTAGCAAAAGGCAGATTTGAAAGGAAAATTTGATTTGTTTCTCAGTGCTTTGGACTCTCGCAATTCTCTGCCTCCTGCTCACGGGGCAAATTGCTGTAACGGTTGTCGATCAGGAGAAAGCGGAGCAGAGGTTGAGGAGGGTGACAGGTTTTTTGTCTTCAATCAGCATTACCACGCCTGTTTAGTTTTTTGTTAAGGCAATGGAATCCATCAGCAGCCTCCCATGAGAACTGTAAGAAAGCTAATAGCAGGTGGCGGTAGATGTGAAATGGGCCTTTGGACTGGGCAGCCATGGAGAGGATAATGCAGCCATTCAGGCTCTCTCTACCAGGGCCCCCCTTTGTGCCCTGAGCTGACATGCTACTTTGCTGGGGCTCCTGAAAGGGTCCATTTTGTTCAATTTGTCTAAAAGCCGTTGACTTATGTGACAATTTAAAGACTTTGGATGTTAAAGTTTCCTTAACCCTACGACACCTGAATGGCTCTTTTGTCCTGCCCTGTGATCTGTCCGTCATTCTCACATCATGCTTCCAAAAAGAGGAAAGTTGAAAGCCGCAGAGAGGGCACCCTGGCGGGAGCTCCTCACAGTTGACCGGGGCACTGCTGACTTTAATTCTGGGGGAAGCAGGAGAACTGAAGGAGGAGAGAATGTTGGGTTAGGTTCCCAGTTAGTGCCCTTCCAATGTGTCCATTTCCACATGAGGTTTGCATTATTCAGCGGCACAGCACGACTGGACTGACTCCACAAGCGACTCTCTTGGCTTCTCCACAGTTATAGTTTACAGGAAAACGTGGTCTGATCCTGACAAGGCTGATACATGTCTCAGAGCCCTGGATTACATACAGGTCAGATGGGCATGGTAAGGATGTACAAGTTAACTGCTGCAAGAACGAGACCCTAATCCCGGAAATGAGTCGGCATTTTTGCACTTCCGGCTCCCTTTTCTCTAAGTCAATTTTTTAAAATATTAGATTCCTGAATTAAGGTCTGTGGTTAACACAAGCTTACAAGACTTTAACGTATTGTTGTACGGTATTGAATATGGTGGCATAAAACTCATCTTCTCAGTGGTGGTAATGTTGAAATCACGTGCTTACATCATAGCTTACCGTTAGTGTTTTAGTTCTGGTGATTGCATTCAGTCTTCAAAAGTCATGGAAGTGGTTTTCATTTGTGAAGGCTATCTTGTTGAACAAAACGAGGAAGTATTATACAAAGTTTGTTTGCCACAGAGCTAAGAGCACATTGGCTTGTTGTCGAGGGAACTTCAGGCTTGGCCTACAAACATATGTCATCCCTGCAGCGCTCAATTACAATCTTTGTAAACACAAACCCTTTACAGCCTTAAAATATAGTTTAACATCACATTTCGGTTTTATATCGCCAAACATATTTAACAAAGCTTTATTCGTTTCAAGCCCCCCCTCCATATCCAACAATGAGACAGTCAATAACAGTTATTGAGGATGTTCCCTGTGCATTCAAGCATCTTGACATGGATACAGCGACCTCACCCACATGAAATGTAGATCATGTCCACAGAGCCTTGTCCCTCTCTCTGGCTTTTGATTCATTATTACTGGCTAACCATAGAACTGTCCCTGATGCACACGCAGAACAAGAGCCACACAATGGAGGTGCAGCCGACTGTTAAAAGCTATTATGTCTGAAATGAAATGAACACAGAGTTAAGGTAAGGCAGTATACTGTGGAACAATGCAAGGTGTAAATAATGCTCAGCACCCTAAATAAAAACAAATCAAATGGGTAAAACACAATATCATTTTTTTAAATTTTATTACCTACGCTACATTAATATTGGATCACAGGACAGCAGAAAACAAAGTGGTGTATTGCATTTGTCTTGCAGAGGGCAGCATAAACCTGCCAATACTTCAGTCAGGCAAAGCACTTGCATTAGTAAAAAAAAAAATGGAAATGTCATTGCCAAAATAAAAACAAAAACAATCAACTGTCCAATCAAAGCTTGGACGCAAGTCGATGGGCGGAGCAGAAGACAACCGTAGAGTTTGAGTAGATGTTTCCTATTATACTTGTTTTTTTGCATTCAAGTAGGGTTGGTTAAATTAAATCTCAAAATATCTTTCAAGAACCATACAATATAGTGAGATTTTTGATTGGAATTGATAGTAAAAAATCCCAAGTAAAAGAACATGAATCGTAATGCAACATAAACTATTTTTGTTCTTTATAAACACAGTTCAGGCTTTGGGTTCACTAAGATGTTTTTGAAAGATGCGCCTATCGTCTCATTACTTTCCTAATTCATACATTAAAATAGCAGCAAACAACTATTTGCAATCTAAAGATATAGTAGAAAAAAAGTGTGTTGTAATCCAAGTTTTTTTTCTGTGCTTTATTAACCTAGCCTCCGGCTGTGTGCATTGTAGTCCATGTGAGTCTCTCTGTTGTGGCCCCTGGCTAGCTCATTGTATATTAGCATATTTTCCGGACGTGACTTTTCGAATGCCACAATCGCTGCTGTTTCCACAGTCCTCAGTCAAGAGATCACTTCACATCTACAGCTAGCTGTTGCTTTACTGCAGAGGACCATTCGAGTCCAGCTAAATGGGAAACGAAAAATTGTCCCCATTAGAAATGTAACAATTAGGTGTGTTGTAACTTCATATTAGGGAGAATTACCATAGTAGTGTCTCATTTGAAATGATGGATCATGTTCGTCAGTGCAGCAGCACGTCTCTGAGTGGTTTCTAATGGATTTTTGGGAACAGTGTGACTCTATGACTTCCAGGAGGTCAGGCAAACCTGCCAAAAGAGTTTAGTGAGTTTACTCTCATTACATGCAGTCATTTCCATGGAAATTATGAATATCTAACACATCCAGGTTGATGACGCAAGCAGACATGTTTATTTTTTCTATGTTTTAAGTTAAACATAAAAACAAATCCAGAGTGCTGCTCATGATCCATGTAAAAAGAGCCAGAAGACGTACTGTTAATTCAAGTTTTAGTATCACACTTAAAGCTGGGGGAAGCAGTTTACCTTTGGTTGCATTGGTTGGTTGCAAAAATTCCATAATAACTTTTCAGCATTTTGTAATTCAAGTGGTACCACAGAGGAAGCAGACAAAACCCCGCCAGAATTTTCCTTCTGCAGCATTCCCCGTTTGACTTAAGCTCCTTGTCCAAGACGAGCGTGGGCGTATGCACACACTTATGCACTAACGCGTACAACTACTTCATTCATACTATATGTTCTTCATACAGTAACATGTATTCATAGTAGTCATTCACGTCATACATCTTTCATACAGTACCATGTATTAGAACTAGTCATTCATTTCATACATCATACTTCATACAGTAACATGTATTCATAGTAATCATTCATTTCATACATGCTTCATACAGTAACATGTATTAATAGTAGTCATTCATTTCATACATCCTTCATACAGTGACATGTATTAATAGTAGTCATTCATTTCATACATCCTTCATACAGTAACATGTATTAGAACTAGTCATTCATTTCATACATCCTTCATACAGTAACATGTATTAGTACTAATCATTCATTTCATACATCCTTCATACAGTAACATGTATTAGTACTAGTCATTCATTTCATACATCCTTCATACAGTGACATGTATTAGTACTAATCATTCATTTCATACATCCTTCATACAGTAACATGTATTAGAACTAGTCATTCATTTCATACATCCTTCATACAGTGACATGTATTAGTACTAATCATTCATTTCATACATCCTTCATACAGTGACATGTATTAGTACTAATCATTCATTTCATACATCCTTCATACAGTAACATGTATTAGTACTAGTCATTCATTTCATACATCCTTCATACAGTAACATGTATTAGTACTAGTCATTCATTTCATACATCCTTCATACAGTAACATGTATTAGTACTAGTCATTCATTTCATACATCCTTCATACAGTAACATGTATTAGTACTTGATTATCTTAAATTAGGCAACAGGATAATATCTGCTGGCTTCACAGGAAGCCTATGAAAAAGTACCGTCCGGTTTTCTATGCAAACCTGTGGGCCTGTAAAGCCCTTTGAGAAGCGATACTGTGATTCAAGGTTCTAGTGAGCTAGAATATCGGGGAGGTGTTTCACCACCGCCGTGAACTTACGCAGACGGATGAACTATTAAAGAGATGGATTGATCATGTTGCTAATAGTGTAGCCTTCTTCTAGCCGTAGCTGTGTGAGCAGTCGTGAGCTAGACGCTCCCGTGAGCCTTTAACTACAGTTTGAAAAAGGCTAAACAATTGCCAACAATTTATCTCCATCTCTGAAACTCTCTGCATTTGTAGCAGCAAATCTGAACGCCCTCTCTGAAACGAGCTGTGGTTGACAGAGGAGGTGCAGAAGTCTATCTTTCTCTCAGACCATTTGAATTACTATACACTGAAAGATTGTTATGGAATTTTGACCAGTGCTGCTAAAATTAAACTTCCTCCAAAAGTGTACTGTGGGGGGTACACAAATTGCCAATGGCCATCACACATAAGCCCCTCTTTTCCAATTGCGACCCATAGAGTGGTTGGTGCATACCACTGCTTGGTGCAGGCCGGGAATCAAGTTGGTTTTGATGATATGTAGTTGTAGCTTCATCTACAGTATACTATTAACAACTTTTCAGGTCATCCTCATGTAGATTTTGTAGATGTACTATTTGATCACACGGTAGTATCCTTGTGTGCATCTTGACATATGTGTGGGAACGTTTTGTTTGCCCTGAAAGGGTTAACTGGCAGATGGGTCTTGCTTGCTCACTGGATGTCGCGATTTATCTCAAAGGCTGAATATTTCATGCGGTAATTAAAATGTGTAGGTCAAGTCTCCTATGACACCTATTTCTATTGATATAGGGGGAAGGCAGTGGTTTCCCTCTTTAATGTGCCTCCTTCATCGAGCCGAGATTTAACGGATGAAGGTTGACATTTTCCCCCCGTTCTGTAAATGAATGCAATTGATCCGCCAAACAAGAAAAAAGTTAGGTTTCCAAATACTGCATGATAAAGAGATTAAGCCCTTAAATGGCTTTCTAAAGGCAATCTTTATTGCAAGCCCTAAAGTAAGGCCATTGAACTTTCAATTAGAATTTCTAATAGGGTATTGACTGGAATGTATTAAACGTTGCTACACAGCTAAATAGATCCTAAGAGGGGATTTTTCTCCATCCAGGGTACATGACCCCAACATCCCTCAGAGGGAGATACACAAACATTCCCCACAGTCCCCTGATGTGTGTGGGGATGGAGTTGAACATGTGTTTTCTCTCTATGTTCCCGTGGTTCTTATTGTAACTGCTAGATGTGAAGGTGTTTACTTTAAACAGCATTACGTCGGCCCACCTTTGTAATCCATAGTCATTTCAGCAAAGCCTTTTGATCCTGGTATCCTTTTATTTGTGGTCAGGATTTCTTTTCATCCACGTCGGCTCAGTTCAATCTTTTTCTTGCTGAAGCTTTGATGTCGCTCCAAGACCTTTTGTTAGTCTCAATTTCCGAGGTTCTTCGTATCCAAACATGAGCTGTTTCTAATTTTCTGTGATTGATCTCAGGGTCTAAATCCCATTTTAATTGCCCATAATGCAATATTAACTGTTGTCAAAATATTTTCACTTGTCATCCTAATTCAGCGCTCTATAGAACAGCATGGTCAAGGAACTTGACATCTGTTTTTAATTGTCTCCGCATCCCACTCTTCTATGCCTCTCACTTTTTCCATCTCCCAGCCATAATTTTCTCCGTCTTTGTTTTTCCCAGCCTCTCTTTTCTTTCTGCTACGCACACGTCGTAGCTGCAGGTGATTACAAGCTTTGAGAAAGCTGCATCAGGATACAATTTGTCAGGGCCTAACAGCCCATTCTGTTCTGAGGGGGTTAACATTCTGTTTGTGTTACAGTGCATTCAAACTCTAATTAAAACAACATTACATTCCCCATCTGCCAATCTCCCATAATCTTCTTTAATTGCTGTAATTAAACTATATTTACATGTGCAAAATACTTGTAATTTAGCAAATTGCACTCTACACTCTGCACATTTAATCAGCGGTGCTGCAGAGGAATGGAGTGATTTCACTGTTTGGATTTCAGCGGTGGGCTGGTTCTGGGCGGGGTAAGTGTACCTCCGCCTGAGGTCTCGCAGAGGTTAGGAAAACAAGCCATCGGAGAAGTATTGTCATTGGGCTCTGATTGTAGCTCGCGTGGCTAATTATAAGCCCAAGCTTCCTTGTGAAGCCAGGCAGAGCTTAGGTACGTGAGTTTGCTTGTACAGTGTTCAAACAAGCTCCTGTGGCCTAGTGTACTGCAGTCAGAGCTCACTGCTGCTCGCAGTAGTGATTGACATCAACCGTCCCCTTTCATTTATTCAAAATGCAAAGTGAATTCGCTGAGTCGTGTTTGCCACCCAAACAGAGAGAACTGAGTTGAGGCAGTAAATACCTGGGAGTTAAACCTGCAGCTGGCTGAGCAACTGCCGCTGTAATGAAAACGTCAAGGGCTGGCTCTGTCTGGAGAGGAACAGCATGCTTGCTTTCAGATTAATGGTATTAGATCGGGATTAATCTAGAAGAGAGAATGTGTCAAGCTGTAGCTTTATATTAGCATCACTAATAAGCTAGCTTTATAACGCCCCACACGATGACACCGTTTTTCAAAGACTTCCCTCGACACTTGTGGTTTATTCAGTCATTACCGCTAAACACCGAGCTGTCACCCGAACAATCTGATGTTCATCCTCAGTGTTTGGAGTTGGTCCTGCAGTAATTACAGTCATTAGAAAAGTCTTGTCAGTGTGGCAGTAGTTTCTGGAAGAGGCCCCTGGCTTGCTGTCTTAACTGTTGCTGAGCAGCTCGCATAAGCCATGTCATCTTGGCCTAATTACATTCCTGATGTGCCTTCCTGTACGAGAGAAGGCCCAATCAGGCCAGATGGAACCAGATGTACCAGCGCAGCGGTTCAGTCAGAGGTCCTGTCCAACACAACCTCCCCCTCCCACCTCCAGGCATTGTCAGGTGTAGCAGACCTGGCAGAAAGGACCAGCGCTGATGTAATTGGTGAGCTTTTGCCAGAGTTTCCCCGTCCTGCTTGAGCTGCTTATTAACTTCACGCCACCAGTATGCACATCATTAGGACATAGCACTGAGGAAAGCAGGAGGGGAACTCTCTGTAGCTAAACACAGTGTGTGGATTCAGCGCTCTCTTGATTTCAACCCTTCTCTGGGTATTCGTCGTAATAGATGTTTCCCCTGTTCTTCTAACTGAGTTTTTAATTGCTCATCCTATTACTGCTAGTTTGTGACGCATAAAGCGGTGGTTTCATCTGCTTGGTTTGGATGTGAAAGGTGTCTGTGGCACTCTGAGTTAGAGAAGCTTTCTTTTTTCAGAGTAGAAGTAGCCGGTGGGCAGTGCAGTGAAATTATGTTATAAGATGGACACAGCCCCAAATCCTCATTAGCTGACACATAGTTCCTCTTAATTAGCTTCCATTCACTGTAATTAGCATGGATGAGGCTAATCATCAGATGTGAAAGCAATCTAACGCTTGGGATACAACGTCCTTGGTCTCACTTTTATGTCAGGTTCACAGATGCTTTTTTTTCCTCAGGTGCTGTGTCTGTTTGTCAAGCTTTTTGGCAATAAAAGGCAGCATTTGTCTGCTTTTATTTTTTAAAGGTGATGTGTTATGTCTCTAGCAATGCAGTACTGTATATTTAGATACAAGTACACATTGCTGTAGACTTCCTTCCACACATTAAAGCCTAATTAAAGAAATGGGAGGACAATAAGATAATAAATTCCTGTTATCCTGAATCCATACAATGATCCCAATGATTCCCCCTTAAAACAAAGTGCATTTTCGTCTTTTGAAACGTTGAAACCGCTCATATTTCGCCGATGACATGCTCAGGGCCTTTCATGAAAAAGAGAAGAACAAGTGGATGTTGCATTGACAGTGCTGCGGCTCTTTGTCCCGGATCAAACAAGTGTGTGTTGTGTTACACAATGGAGCAGGACCACAAGTAGAACAAAAGCGAGTGATTGAGGATTGCATTGTTGGAAGCACATTCTGCAGCAGCATGATTGATACCCTCTCTCTGCCTGTCAAGCTCCTGAGAGAGATATTCCTCCCACTAATGTTGCCTCTGCTGCCAATCATCCTTTGTCTTCCAGTGGTTACCGAGCTCCGAGCTTTCAGCTCCCCCAGTTTTCCTCGATGTGTCTTTGTTTTAAAAGCGCACGTGACTTCCTTATTCATACAAACTCAAAGGCAAACCGCATCGACGATCATACAGTTGATGCCTAACTGTTATTCTGGGTGGGGCTACACAGGATATGAGCTTTTTATTTGATTTTCCACCTCGGGGATTATAGTCTTCTGCTATCTGTGTCTTTATTGATATCAAATCCCACAAGTGATCGCCTCAGATCTTAAATGTGTATCCACTCACCACAAAATGTCCTTGCACCTAATCTTTTGGCCGCAGACAAAAGGTTGTGAGCACTGGCCGATCCAGCATAGTGAAGTCTGATTTTCCCAGAGTGCCGAGGGCACGTCCTCCCTCACTCGGCCTCTTAGAGCTGTAGATTCTACCCTGATCTAAAGCAGAACCCTGTTTAACCCCTCCGGTCCATCATATTATGATGGTGATTGTTTAAGACTCAGAAGATCTGGTTGGACCTGCAGTAAATTAGATGTGTATGTACCAAACCGTATCATATTTCTGGCATTTTAACATCTTTCTGTCATTCTGTAATTTCTCGGTCTCTTATTATTTCTCTCCTAATATGCTTTTGCTTTCCCACAAGCTGGATCTTTTCTTTTTTTTTTTGTGAAATAGAGTGTTTGGCATGAACCTTTGCCATATGTCTGTAGATTTGCCAAAAATTATTCAGAGCAGCTCTTTTCTTGCGCCAAGTATTTGGCCATCTGCTTAAGTATTTAACCAGCAACATCCAGGGACTTCATCAAGCTTGAACTGTGAAGTCAAATTTCTTCAGCTCCCAAATCAAGCTAGGCACTGCTGTGCAGATTTACTGCACTGGCACTTCCAAGCAATCACACATATATTTTATAGTGCAGTACATAGTTGCATTTATGGGAGTTGCACTTAATGACAGCCAGGTTTCCCCAGAGCTGTTTTTATGTGGTTAAAATAACTTTATAGTTAAATTTGACAAAGTAGTCTCTTTTGAATCCGTCTAAATCACTTCTAGAAAAAAACATTTAGCAGACAGGAAATCTATTTGCGTTAGTTTGATGGTAAGTGTTAAGTATCTGCAAATGAGGGTGCAGACAAATAGCTGAAACAGCTGCAATAGTCGTTTCCCAAAGATGCCTTCCCTCTAAAGCAGGAGAGTGCTGAACAATGTGCTGCTCGTCAAGCGAGCAGAGAAGAGGAGAGAGCTTTTCTACAGGGGTGGGGTTCATTATGCGGTGCACAGGACACCATTATTAGCCCCATTACACACACTGACAGCCGCACATTCATTCTCCTATACCTGCTTTTTAAAGCCACCCATAAATAATGAGGGCTGCAGCTTGCCTCGTCTTGGAGGAAGGGGAAAAAAAGGTCATTATAGAGCGGGCCTCCATTTGTCAGAATTATTTCATAATCTCAGGTCACGAGGAGAGTTTTTGCTTTAGCTAATTGTAGATCGGACCACTGAACATAAATTCCCATTAGCAACCATTTGTTACTCTCTGCAGATTCTGACCCTTTCTGCTCTTATTTTGACCGTTAATGACGGATGTAGACACACTGCAATGATGACTTTGACAAATCGGTAAAGACGACATGTAGCATTTAATTAAGGTGATGACGACAGTCATTAGGCAAACAATGCCACAATTTACACCTTGCCACAATCGTATAGATTGCACCATATTGATTTTTCCACCGTGGGTGAAGCCACGTCAGTGTGGATTCGCTGCCACTCCTTTGTGATGTAGAGGTCACAGTGCGATCCTGGTTAAATGTGCTCTGACTGGTAATCGGTGCAGCTGTGCAGTATAATTACCCCCGTTTTTATCAGAATGACCTCTCTGACAAACTCCTCTGGTGGAAGGAGACACCTGAGAGCTTCTACACTTCCTATCTGCCCTTGTTTTATCGAAAAGGCCCCGCCTGAATGGATAATAGAGCCCCTGTTCTCCCAACAGACGGATAATGGAGGGTGGAGTGGTCCTCTTTGGCAGACTACTGCCTCTTCCCTGCACTAGAGAAACCAATACCAGGCCTATCGGCTGATATATGACACTAATACGCGGGCTTACTCGGCCCCTAAACAGAAAAGAGGGATTGTTCTAACTTTCGACTGGCTGTAGGATCTATGACTCACAGGTACCGCACTGTCTGGCCCCTGAGACCGCTCTAATTGCTTTACATCTGTACAAAGGTTTCTTGTAATCGGGCCTTCTGCCTCCATTTGTCTTCCTTTCAGTCTCCTAGTGAAGGCCTTAATTGGTCTTAGTGGGGCTTTTTTTCCAGTTAGCTCCTGGGCCTGAGCTTGTAGAAGACTTTACCCCGGGGGGCAGTGGGGTTTGCTTGCTGCCAGCGGTTTGGGAGGTTGCAGTAGCGAGGGAGCCAATACTTCTTTTACCTTTAACACTATAATTAATGTTCCCCTGACAAGCAGTTTTTTTTTACCCCGTAGCTTTGGGGGTTGTAAAGCTTTGTGAGAAAACCTCCCGTGCAGTCTCCGGTGGCCAATCGACATTTTTAAAGATCCAGTTCTTTTTCTTTTGTTGATTGTTGGTGCACGTGTTTCTGTCCGTGCCTGTGAGACTGAGAACTTGTCTTCTTACTGTTATCTGTGCTTCAGCAGTCGCCATGTTTAGAGCTGTGTGGAAGTCATCCCTCAATCATACGTATGCTCTGAATTAAAGTACCTTTAACGAAAGCATGTCAATTCCAAACTGGTTAAAATACCCCCCCCCCCCCCCCCCCCCCCCCCCCCCCCCCCCCCCCCCCCCTTCTATTGCTTTCAATAAACTACTCGAGACTGTTTACTTGTAGTAAAGTGCTAATGTAAACCGAGGCAGATTCCCTGAGCGTAATGTGACCTGCCTCACTTTATCTGACTCGACCCTGTTGTCGACTTGTCTTCACCCGGAGATAACATCTCATGTACACTGCTCCACAAACCACGTGTCACATCTTTAATTTAAGATAACATGACATCCTCCTGGCTCTTTACTTCCATCTTCAAGTGTATATCCAACACATCTCAGCCTGGTTTGAATTCTAGCTGATGTGACTGCTGCCGATTCCATCATTGAACTGTACAGAGTCTGTACTTTTTAATCAGCTGCAGTTTGGATCTCAGAATTTGCTGCTGTTTTTCTTTTCAGTTTAGCGAGTGGACACAGCAGGCTCATGTCAGGAGCTCCGTGTTGTGAGCTCTCCTTTGCTAGGTCCTGCTCTGCTGTGCTCCCTGCGTTTGCTGCTGACTGACTGATATGGAGCGCTGCTGCCAGGGCTTAAATAGCAGCTGTAAGCGTCCAGCTGCTCCCTGCCACGCTCCACTTCTCCCCAGATGGCTCCGAGACGTTCCAGCAGCCCTCCGGAGGAGCGCTCATGAGAAAAGTGTTATGGAGTGGCTCTCTGAAACACCAGGGAGCATCCCTCGCCACACCACAGCTACCCTCCTCCTTCTCCAACCCCCGGGCCGAACGCCCAAATCAGGGGAGGGCTGCTTGTGCGGCCTCGTTTGCCAACTTACCGACGGGAGGCAGCACAGATGGTGGTGTCCGCAGCGTAGGCCAGCATACAGCAGGGCCACGGGGGCCAGGGGGGGGGTTACTGGAGAGAGCACATGCCTGCCTGGCCTGGGATGCCACTGATATCCCTCAGGAGGAGCTCTTAGTGGCCCGCAGCAGATGACCAGCAAGAGCCTGGCAAGCTCGACTCAGCCCAGAGATGGCGTAGTGATATGTTATTCTTTCCCCACACGATTGTCTTTGATAAGTAGGTTGTGTCAGAGCCCGGCCGACCCAATAGAGAATGTGTGGGGTGAAAACGAGCACTTTCAAAGTCATTGTAATTTCCCTTGAACACCCAGTATTAATACATTATGTCAGCTGTGGTGCTCCAGGGCAACCGTCTCTTACCTTGGCTGTGTTTTAAAGTGATGAATGGTCCATCAACTTCACACCACTGCAGCGAACCGCAGGGTTCCCACAACCATGACATTGGCCACAGAGATAATATCAGGTTTTGACCTACCCTGCACTCACACTATTCTGAAAATATACTTTGTTTAAATGTATGCGGAGGAGATTTTGACCAGTGGTGATGCTGCAAAGCCGTGATTCAATGAACACAATCTCACAATGTGTGCTGACTACAGAGAACAGCAACGATTGGTGGAAGTAAAAAGTGGCAGTGTGGCAGTAATGGGAGAGAATGTGAATAATGCAGATTTAAAACTTATTAGGAATTAACACTTATTTTTAAAGGCCGCACAATCCCATTTTGGTGAGTAATGCTTGATGTGAATAGATGTTGCTGGTCCACGTTGAAAATGCCAGAGTTTCCCTTTTAAACCTCTGAATCAGTGAGAGATTTTTTTTGTCAGTTCAAAAGTGGATTTAGTTAAATCCATTAATGCCATGTTACGCGGTGAATTTGCTTCTTTAAAATAAATATTGTACTGCTCTTAATGACCTGTGGTAGACTAGCTTACACCTATATATAAGGAGTGATGTAAACCCAATGCGAAATAATTCAATTTCAATTCAATTCAGTTTATTTGTATAGCCCAAAATCATAAATTACAAACTCCCCTCAGAGGGCTTTACAATCTCTACACATATGACATCCCTGACCTTTGACCTCACATCGGATCAGGAAAAACTCCCCCAAAAAAGGGAAGAAACCTTCAGGAGAGCAACAGAGTACACATGTGTGCAGATGAACAGTGTTACAGAGTTACAACACATTCAATGAATATGACTGAAATTATGAATAATGAGTAGGCCTGGGATCACGATCCAGATTTCCACAATCCATGAAAAATAGAAGGAGGAAGAGAGGAGAGGATTGGGGTGGGGCACCAGCGGGGCCATGACAGGGGGCAGAGAATGCAGCTTTAAGACTCTTCCGGATTGGCATCACTTTTCAGAACCAAATGTTGCCGCCTGGTTTACACTGTTTATAGGATCACTCTGAGAGTTTTTATTCCTGCTACTTTTGTCATCAGAAGTTCCAGTTTAGAGTCACACGGCTCTCTTCCCTGCTGTTGTTCCCTTCCCCACCGTCCTTTTACTTCCTGGCCCGAGAGAAGAGGTGGGAGGCAGGACTGCTATTGCTCACAGCAGGGGGATGGGGTTCTTGCTCTGCTGACCTCACTGTTATCCTTGCCATGACAGGAAACATACATCATAGTGGGGCCTCTAATGTGAAACACA
Organism: Cyclopterus lumpus; assembly: GCF_009769545.1. Lineage (NCBI taxonomy): Eukaryota > Metazoa > Chordata > Actinopteri > Perciformes > Cyclopteridae > Cyclopterus > Cyclopterus lumpus. The sequence goes on from NC_046979.1 coordinate 19,594,881, forward strand.
TTCTGCCACAACTTGATCAAAGCCAGGCAGTCTGGACAACAAAGTGCCCTGTAATGCCATATTTTGACCGTATAATTGGAGAGTAATTACGGCTGACAAAACACTCACACAGTGATTTTCTCTCCTCCCCGGTGTCTTTGGGCTGTAAGAAATCCCAGAGAGGGCTTGTCATAAACCATGTGGGATATTGTGTGCTGAGTTGGCTTGAAAGCTCTTGAGTGGAGCCAAGGGTAGGTCGGTTTTTATTGGAGCACAGTCGCTTATTCAGAGACACTGTAACAACACCCGAGGGTAGCAGTAACCAGTGGCCTAGAAAAACACTAGTGCACCGCATGACGGCTGACCCTCGCTCACTGACGAGACATCAGTCTCCCCAACAAAAAGCTGTGCGCTCTTTTGACTTATTGAGCCTGTTCTGTGGTCGCTGAGTTCTCCTTTTGTCAAGCTCCCTAACCAGTCATTCACGAAGCTTAGATGTTTGAGGAGCTATCGATAAAAAAAAAGAAGTAAAACAACATAAGCAATGGGTAATATGTAGATATTTGCTTGGCAGTGTAGTACCCAAGTTAGAAACCAATCCAGCCAAAGAACAGGAGAAGAACCTTTGACAAAACAGAAATGTGAATCTGATGCAGATGTTGCTGTTTTGTTGTGTTCACATTGTTTGTACTGGTTGTCCCAGATTGCTGGCAAACTGTTTTTTATGCATGGGTCGTCTTTCATTCTGAAGTCCACCCCCCTGCTGGGGCAGCCAGTATGAGCATTGAGCCTTGGGGCCTGAGCTCTGTGGTTTTCTGCTGTACAGAAATCAAACAGAAAACACATGAAACACTGCAACACATAACAGTTTGAGAAATGTCTGGAAACTCTGGGAGAGCACAGCTCCAAAGAATCAAAGTTCCACATCACCACTAACAGTTTGACCCAATGTTTGCATACTGCGAATGGTTGCATGAGCAAAACAATCCGTCAACACCGCATTCCTTTTCCTGGAGCCAGCCTTTACTCGAGCTGAGCGTCCTATGATCCAGCCTGTTGACAGGCTCTCTACTACTGAAAAGTTTTAACAGTTGAGACATTTTATCTGTAATTTTCTCAACCGAAGATGTGCAGATATGGATTCTGATCTGGGGGTTTAGCCCCAGACAGCCTCAGTCCTCTCATCTCTGTCCATTCCTGTATACCTTTGTCAGTGTAAATCAGGCTTTGGGAGGGGAGGGGGGAGGGAGGGGGGGGGGGCTGGTTTGAACCGTGACTGTACTGCTGGTATTGTGGGAGGTGGCGGATGTCAGATGGCTCGTCTGCGGCTTCCATCCTGCTATCGTGCTCTACCACTTAGCATGCTAATTAATCCCAACCAAAGGGCTGCGTCAGTCACCCCACGCTCCGCCAGGGACGCTCCCACTGGGCTCATCCTGCTTTAATTGAGCACGTTTTTTCAGAGGCCCGCTGTCCCTGGGATTACATTAGATCCCTCTAATTCACCCAGCCTGCCACCGGCGTGGGCAAAGTGAACAAGGGAGGGAGCAGAGCTGAGGCGTAGATGCAGGGAAATGTATAAATAAACCAAACAAACAAACAAAAACCCAGACTGAGTGTTTATTAACACCCCTGGGATGAGAAAGGAGGTGAGTGCAGGAAATCATTAGCGCAGGAGAGTCAAACTAGGCTTGTTTGATCTCGCTGATGGAGGAGCAAATGTAATTTAGCGCGCTGCGAGTAATTTGTTTTAGCAGTTAGCATGGGTTCCTTTTAATTTCATTTTGCCTTGCATCAGTCTTTCAAATTAAATATTTTTATTTTGTACAAAGCGGATCTTTGTGAGCCTCGCGGCTCAAAGACCAGCCCTCGACAACAACTAATGTTTATTCATCTGCGCTTGTTTGCATGTGTGCGAGACAGATTCTTGACAGGAGTGTGCAGGCTTTTATTTGAGTTCTTCCTGCATAATGAGGCAGCTCAGATGCACACCGCGACAGCTAGCAAATCATAGCAGGAGGATAACAAAGTGTTTTTGTCACTGCAGCTTTAATTATTTGGAAGACGATGCTGAAGCGGCTGCACCTGTTTTTGGTGTCTCACCTCATATCCTCATTTTGCTGAAAGTTGTCGTCGTCGCAATCTGTTTGTGACATCAAGACGGCATTTTCAAAACTTGGTGACTAACTAATAACATCCAGCCTTCACTGGAAATATAATAGGTAGACTAAATAACCTGACAGACTGGCTGCGGGGTGCGGCCGCTCACATGTTGGCTCACAGAACTGATTTGCGGATATCATTTTAATGTTTAATTCAGTGAGGAGCACCAAGGGGCTCGACCTCACCCTTTGCGATGACGTGGCGCAGCGAAAGAGCAAAAACGGGGACGTTTATCTCGACCTGTCAGGGCGTTGCCACTTAATTGCGGCTCCCACCCGTGATGCAGAGGAGGCCGTCTCCTGCATAGGGGCCAGCGAGTCTCAGCTCGGGTGAGTGGGGAAGAGAGAGCAGTCTTATCAGCAGGAGAGGCCTCGAACCGTGTTGCTCCGAGGCACCTTATCATGTCTGTGTTCACACCGTGTGGCGCCTGAGCACCTGCTCCTGCTGGCAGCAGAGTTGGGAGATGCCCTCCTCCGGTAACAGAGAAGCCCAGACACGAACCGGGTGGATCGCTTTGAAGACGAGCCGCAGTCCGTGGAAATATGGGCAGCCATTTTGGATGAACTGGAAGCGTTTGCTCCGACTCCCGGCGTTCTGACATCATGCAGAGTAAAATGCTTCTTACTTTGAAGATATATCAGGGAACACACTATGTGGACCATTTAGTATTAATTGGAAAAATAACAGAATTCTTGTGGAAGGGATTCCAAGCCTCTCCAAACCGGGTGGATCGCTTTCCTTGCTGCCATTACAGACTGATGAACAATGTGTGTTCTAATGTGGGGGCACTGAGGAAACTCAGTATCTCAGCTGTGTCCCTGGCAGAGCCTGCAGGGGTTGTTAGCACTGACAGTGCCGGCCTTAATGCATGAGACTTCCAGGCAGATTGTTGGCAGAGCTGGGCGGGTTCTCTCAGACGGGCGTCAGCTGGCTGCAAGCCTCACAGCCTCCTCCTCCTCCTCCTCCTCCTCCACCTTGCTCCCCTTCTCATTATGGCAGACCCAGAGAAAGAGCTTTATGGAGCCCCCATAATGATACGTGGAGAATGTGCTGCACCGGGGCGACTGTTAACCGCGGCAGCTGCGCAGATAGCCTGGATGATGGAAAATCAGTGGGACCTCATTTTGGTTTGCCAGTATGAATATTAATGGCTCGTTTCCAGGCCATGGCTAATGATGAGGAAAATTCCCTAATAAAAACTTGATGTGATGGGCAACGACCCGCGGGGTCACTGGAGACAGTCAAAGTTAATAGTGTGCCATCAGGTGTGAGGAGTTAAGTGATTAGAGGCACAGAACCTAATCCTGATGTTTTTCTCCCCCCTCAGCTATGAATCAGTGTGGAGGGAGAGAGGGAGCAGAGTAATCGAGGTTTATATCTCTTGACAACAGAGGATTGCTGCATGTTGTTAAGCGTACATCCAGCTGCATGTGAACCATGAATGTCAGAAGTAATACGAAAGGAGGAAGGCCGAGTTTATTTTCTTAATAATTGCTTTGTTGTGCGTAATATTATAACATGTATATCTTACTGAGGAACCCTTTTTTTCATTTATCAAAAGCAGTCGATTTTGTCTAAAAGACTAAATTGACTGATGTAACTCACAGTATGAGTCTGAGCAAGCATTCAGTGGCAGCTTTTGATATTTGATATGCCTCACGCACACGTTTCAGTCGATACTGAAAAGCACCGCGGTTCAATGACCAATCGTTCATTTCAGTGCTTCAAGCGTCTCTGGGGTTAAAACAGTTCAATGTCGTGTGCCATCACAACACGTTCCTCTTACTAGACACCTGGTTAGTCTTTAAGATCCACAGGAAATTCTGCTTCTTTAGGAGCGATTCACTAAAATGACTGTTTACATGTGGTGCCCAGATTGCTGTGAAGAAGGTGCCATATCGCATCATAGTTAATGTCTAGCATGTGGGGTACTTACCAGACACAGAAGAGGACTCATCTCATGAGAGTCACCATAACTGCACAAACAATGCAATCTTGATGTATGTAATTATCTAAAAATCCTGGTATTAAACTTTGATTAATCCAGCATCTGCTTTGTGCCTCAGTCCCCTATTGGCTCACGGAAACACTGCAGGGTTGGGGTGAGGTAAGGTGGGTGTTTGTGTATGTGCCCACACTTGTGTGCTGCAGCTGTTTCTTATGTTATTTTCTTATGTGTTATTGATATTATATATTTTTTTCTCCATTAGCCGGAGGTACTGTGTTGAGATGAATCTAAGAAGGAGAGATGCTGAACCTGCTTGTGTAACAAATGGATTTTTAAGAACACAAAGTGCTGCACCTCTCTGTTCCTACCCTGGTCCCTGTCAGGTGTGGTGTGTGTGGTGTGTGTGTGGGTGGGGGACTGATCACAGAGAGGTTTACCCTGCGGCAACATCTGTTTTTTGCCAAGCATCACTTCAGTAGTATGCTGCCACATCCCCGGTTGAGTTAAATGTCCACCTTCCTCCACACTCCCAACAGAAAAAGCAACACACACACACACACACACACTCTCACACAACACACAACACACCACGGGTTAGCCTCCTGAATGCACCTTTTCATCCTAGGCATCCAGGCAAGTGTGTGAATGCGTCTGTGTTTCTGCTTGACACATTCCTGCTTACACCTCAACATGGAGTCCCTTTGCAGACGTTGCAAGCCACTCTCTGATGTGACATCATTGGAGATTTGCAATGTGGAATTAATGAGAAGAGTCAAATTTAGAAAAGTCTCTCAAAAGTTCTTTTGGTACGCTTTGGTGCGTTCCAGGGAAATAAAACATAAAAAGATGTACTCCAGAGTAATGAAACCAGGGGTCACAGACTATAAAGTTCTTTATTATTTTATGGAAGGCCCTCCTCTGCTGCCGTCCTTCCTTTAGCTCCGCTGCCCCAGTGAGTGAAATCCAGAGTTTGCGGTCGAAATTTAATATCTTCTGGATAAAGTCATACATTTGAAGGGAAATTGCATTCAGATGTTAGCCCGCTGCATCTGGCCCGTGCTGCACATGTGGATGACCTGGTTATATTAGTCCAAACAGAAGTCTGGTCCTCCTTGACATAACATTCTTGGCTAATAAAAGAGGCGTTTGCCTTATGTGACTGTATGGACTGTCTCAAACACTCAAGCTGCGCTGTTTTCTTTTCCTTGTTGGGTTTCTTGAGGTCTTCTCCTTCCTGTCATACTTTTATGTCAGTTCGACATCAAGCAGAGGCTGGTGAAATTAGATGTTGGATTAATCATCACCTCAGAACTCTGCTTATTTAATGATCTGTCCCAGTCAGGCATGACATGTGAATTTGCTTGACTGTCTTTTATGGATCTCTCTTTCTTTTATGTGGGTCTGCTGATCTTATTTCTAGTTCATTTGAGGTTCACTACAGTGTGAAGTCACACTGTTTGTCTGGGCGTGTGTGTGTTTGACTCACACTCAAACCTAAAAAACACAGCCAGTCAGTATCTGGGCTTTTTAACAGAAGGTCTATCCAGGGCCGATCATCATTAATATCAATGCGGCAGTTATCATAACCATGTTGGTTTTTCTGGTACAGTTCCACAAGCTGGACCATACCAGCATCTTTAGTCGGCAACATGTATCAACCATATTCAAGATTATTCCTATTTTCTCTGGAAGAGTCAGAATTGTATGTAGCCGAGTCAGTTTCTTTTTAATTTATTTCTGTATATATGTTATAAGAAAGTAATCTGTGAGCGTATTGTGATGGTGCCTGCTGCTCCAACTTTGTGTGCCAAAGCAGGTGCTGTGTAGCAAACCCTGAGCTCATCAGTCCTCCTCCTGCCCGGCTCTATTTGTTGTTCCTCAATTCACAGTGGCTGGACTGGCAGACCTGTGTAATGTGTGGGCGAGAAAGAGAGAAGGATACGGGAGGTGTGAGAGGGGGATTGGAGAGTAAGCGTGGCACAGATCACCATTTCGCCATGCTAGTTCCGCCCTCAATTCCCCATGAATAATGCGGCACAGCCTCTACCCAGCGGCAGGCCAGGCATGCCGCCATATCAAGGCCGTGGTGGAGAGCGATGCGCCTGGCTCGAGAGCTTGGGCTCAGCCACATTCTAGGCCCAAAAACCCCCACCATGCTCCCAAACCTGCAGAGAGGAGCACTGGGCTCCAAGATGGCAATCAAGGGCTTGATTTGCCAACACATTTCCAATGATTAAAATGTAATTAGCACAAGCGGCACCTCCTGCCCCATCTAATTTCCACGCACGCTGTGACAGGCAGGCGGTCGGGCGGCACCCAGGCCCCAGCAAGCAGATGGAGGAGGATGCGGCGGGAGGGGAAGAAAACCATTTTGCCATGCGACTGTTTGCATCAGAAAACCATCAGGACGCGCAGCTATATCAGGAAGGAGCTGTTAGGAGGAGGGAATGAGGAGCCCTTGACGACAGCGCATCAAATTGGCACTGTCATAGCTGACCCTGGCAATGGCTGCCATCCTTCATGCTGTCTCTCCAGCTCCAAGGCATGCAGGCAGGTTGGCGTCCTCCCTGGGCTTTAAACCCCTTCAGCCTTCCTGCAGGACAACCTGGCTCAGGCTGATAACAGACACCATCCTCTGTGCAGCGGGGCACTTGAAGCCCATACCTGCCATTAATTAATTCTAAGGTCATGGATAGCAACCAGCATAACCTGAGGCTAATGTCACACATGGGAGGGCGACAATACGCATCCATCACACATCCCGACCGAAGACGATGCGATTTCTGAAAGTATTAGATTTGACACAACTTGTAACACCAGACGCAGTGGATACGAAATTATTTTAAAAAGCCCGATAAACACACACTGTTTGCCTTCACAATATTTTTTGTTGACTTAGTATTTGTGGACCAGTGGATTTCCAGAAGGTTATGTTGGAAAAGGGAACATGGCATCCTTGCCTTGCACGCATGCCCGTATGATGTGGTTACCTTTTCAGCACAGACATTTGTCCGTGGAGACGTTGGTGAGCCCTGCTGCTACGGACGATAGCTTAGCTGCATCATTTAGCATTCGACCCAGCGGCTCCTTATGTTCCTTTTGTATTGGGCCAGTATTACTCTCAGCTGGAGAGTATTTATGACAAGAATAATTGACTCCTACTTTCAGACCAATATAAACAAAAAGGCCCGATGCTTAGACGGCGCGTAGGGAAATTTGTAAGAGCACTCAGGCCAAAAGAAGAGTCCCGCGAGAGAGAGCAGAGCGGCAATCAGAAGTGCTCCGGATACAGGCCAACATCAACAGCTCTTAGAGCTGACACTAATGTTTGACATTCTTGTGTTACTTAAACTTAACACTGGGGTCTAGCTGTACAGTATAATGCCGGCCCTGTGTAAAACAGCAGAGGACCTGGGTAGAGTATCACTTTTCTCTGTCAGCCCCCTCCCAGGACTAATGGTTTCCTTATTGTTCATGACTGTTGCTTTAAATAAGACCCATTTCCTCCCGCCTGTCAGAGAGCTAACTCCACTGATTCTCAATAGCACCATTGTTGTTGTGTTTTTTCTCTCTCTTCGGTATAATCTGTTCATTATTGTAAGTCATTTCAAACCTCTGACATATGTCTTTTCATGAGACACGGACTCCCAGGAACAGTATAAAGTGGTTTTGACAGTACAGTTAAACCATAGCGCTGCAGATTTATATGCTCACCCGTCAGTTGCAATAACCATATTTTGAGCTTGTGCTTACCTCCTAAAACAATACCGTGCCTCGGTTAGTAATGATGAGGTGTACCAATCATTCATGGCGTTTGCGAGTGCAAGCCAAGACTTTCTAGCTTTCCGGCTGCGTTTCTAATGCACGAGTCAGTGAGTAGAAATACAAGGAGCGAAAGGCATTCCAGATATGCAGGGATTCTTCTCCCCACGGCCTCAGGTTGCTTTATGCACGAGGCCAGCGCATTAGTTTCACTATGATCACCTATCAGTGAGTGACAGCTCTGACTTGTTTGTCTGCCTGGGTTTGTTTTTTATCTCTTAGCGGTGTTATTATTTGTTACTTCTTGCTCTTACTTGAGCAGCGAGTTCAACGGCGCTTTGCGTCTGCATTGTGAGGACGATCAAATTGCCTGCCCTCGGCCTGTCAGGCCCGATCTTGGGATTTTTGACTTTGCTCATTAATAAAGGTATTTTCATTTTAATTAAGTTTTTCCCTTTTTTTCCACCCTTTGTCGCTCTGGGAAATTTGCATACCTCTATTCCTGGGAGAAAAAAATAATGACAGCAATATTTCTTTTCTTTTTCTCTCCCCCACGAGCCGTGTGAGTGCTTCGTTTAGTGGCACCTGCGAAAGCGACAGGCGCAGGGATGAGAAGTGAAAGAGAGCAGTTGATTAAATCATCATCAAGTCGCAGCACAGAAAGTCAATTCTGCTTGCCGTCTACAATGATATCCTTTTATCTTAAAGTAATGAGCTATGGCACTTTTGCAATCGGGTAATACGATGAGTTCCATTAGCATGTCCATTTGCTTCACAGCAAGGCAAGTCATTCCAGCCGGCTTCTATCTCGGCAATCAAAGCAATTGGCTGCACAGCCAGCGAACACGGAAAGGAGGGAGGGGCGGGGAAATAAAAAAAAGAAGAAGGAAAAAAAAAAGGCGAACCCGAGAAAGAAAGGCTGGTAGAGTTTTTTCATGGATCACAACACAGTGGAAAAACTCAAATGATGTCCATTATGCGAACCCTTTTGCGTGCCTGTGTGTAGTTGTGCACAGGCAGAGAGGCAGCTAATGAGTACTATGCGTCGCATTACTCTTGTCACATTCAGACAGGCCTGAATACATGGAAGCAGTTGAGATGGCTAAAACTGCTCATCAGATCTCGTCTGCGCCGCATTAGTCAGTGCTGTGCGGGAGAGAGGGAGAGTGGTAGGCGGCCGACACGCCGGTTTATTCACAAGCTGCAATGCACACGGTTGTGCAGCTTTCTGTATTACACAGACATCCGTGTTTACTCGCAATCTTCACTCGCCGTGCATCACCCTTAGTTTTTTCTTCCGGCTGACAATCTTCCGGGGATGCTGGCTCTCTGCACACTGTATTAAAATGGGGGATGGTGTGGTCGTTGGCGAGTGAGAGAGAAATAGAGAGCGAGGGAAACGTCTGAGAAGTGTTTGCCCAGTGCGTTTATTGCCTCTGCATAATTTATGAGCTGCTGGAGCTGACCATGATGGCAGTGTGCCGCGGGCAGCCCCTGGGGCCGTGTGGGGACAGGCCTGTAAATGGATGCTATGCTCCTGCTGAGCTCGCAGGACCCCTTTTTTTTATACCGTCCAGCCTCAGAAACAGACCCAGCCACGAGCCCAGCCCACCTACCTTGAGATCTGCAGGGCTCCAGATCAGCAAAAAAAACACGAAGATGGAAACAAAACCCCAAAAAGGGGGGAGAGAAAGAAATAACGCGAGGGCTTCGGTCGCTCACTATCCCTGGGCTGTCAATCATTTCCCCCCCTTCCTTCCTCTCCCTTCACTACTTTAATCGACGCCACCAACCCCTCCCTGCCCTCCCGGTCCCCCCGCCTACACGCACACACACCACACACCCACACAACACACACACTGTGCCAACCCTACCCAATATTCCCCCCCAGTGCCTTCTTCATTACCGACTCCAGTGCTTCTCTGCACCTCAGCCATAATGCACAACGTTGAGGGCCGCCAGTTCACCCAGCATCACACTAATTAGTTGATAAAGAATTAAGTGGACCTTGAAATTGAAATTGGAAAGAAAAAATGAAATCCAAACCACTTTTTTCCTCCCTCCATTACAAAGTTTCCTTCCTCCTCTTGTCATTTCTCCATTCCCAGCCTCAAGCAGGAACACACATCACAGAATTCTAATTTTAATGGCGGATGGTGTTTGTGCATTCCAGCTCCGTCTGTATTTCACATTCTTCAATGTTAACAAGGGCAACTGCTGCTCGCGAGAGAAATTAGCTTTGTTTCGCATGCTGGCGCTTGTGTCAGCTAATGAAGTGATCTGGTGATATTCAGACACTGAATATGAGTATGTGAAGTTCGTCATTAAAGAAATGATAAGATATCCATCTTCAATGGTAAGTCAGAGTATGGCACCCACGCATGTGGAAATGGAATCAGGGACAGTTATGAAACAAGAATGTAGACATATTATTCCTCATATTCAGCTTTGCCTTTCTTTTTCTTGTTTTTCTTGCAGTGTGACACCGAGGAGCAGACCAAGACGGACAAGGTAAGCCTGCATTCACCGGGACTTCCTTGTGCTTGGATTTATTTGGGCTCTAGCAAGATTCAAAGATTAGACTTTCGTTAACGCAGAGAATGTAATGTAATTAAAATCAAACATTGTGTTAATAACTGTGTTAAAAGCCTTAATTAGCTGCACATTAATTAGAAATGGTGTAATGATGTGCAAAAATCTAAATCAAACTGTTCTGGGTTTTTAGGATTTAGATGACATTTAATGAAACTGCTGTGACAGCCATGGCCAAGGGTGTAGACTTTCCTTTGCTGGAAGCAGAGCACTTCCATATCTAAGTGTTGGCGTACCTGGTCTGTCTTGTCTTTTCCACCTTTGTGCACAGTCTGTTTTGGACACTCTCCAGAGGTACATTAACACAATCATATACAATCAGATGCTGTCGAGACACGTGGGTCACCAACAAACCAGTTCTCCAGGTTTAAAGTAAGGGTGGGGAAATCGATACGCCAATATTGTTTTGATACACGGATGCCGAGAATCAGTCTTTCAAAATATATACTTTTGATATTGCAAATGCAAATATAATCTTTTGGTACAATTGCTAGTCTATTTGAGGGTGCTGGTTTGGTCATGGGTAAACTCATGTGGGCTTGACCATGTAGACTCTCATACAATCAGTTCAGTTTGACAGGTGCATGACTATGACAGTGTTGGTCAGTCCTGTCTGCTTGGACTGGCAAAACCATTTTTGCTGCAATACAAATGTGTGAAAATTAGATGGTATTGTGACTTAAGTATCATGAGGATGTCTTGGAATTAAATAGTTTTCACTAGAAATGGTCAGATTAGTTTTTGAGGAGCTGGCGTAATGGTGGCTATAATGAAAAAGGTTCACTAAATTCTAGAGCTCTCATGCAGTCTGGAGCAAAATCTTTTTCATTATCAGCTGTCTCTGGAAGGTGTCGAGTTAAGCCGGACTCACCCCTATTATTGTTCTGCCACTCCAACAAGGCTAACATTTCTCCTTCTATTGGCAAGTTGAAATTCTCCAACTAGATGCAATGTAAATGGATACAATATAGATATATCAAACATCATGGCATACCATATACTAATGAGTATAGTATACATACAGTATAAGAGCCATTGTAGATACAAATAATAATAACGGAGCCAGGGGAGGAGAGTAATATTCAGAGAAACAAGTACAAAACTTGTGAGCGCAAAAATACGTGTTTCCTTACATACATTGATATGCCATTGCACTTTATTCTCATGTGTCATGACATACAAACTACTTCTATCTTCAACTACCCAAAGGGGTGTGTCTTTATTTCTGCACAGCTAACACCAAAAAAGCTGCAGACGTTACTCCAAACACACAGCGTCACCATAGTTTACACAGTGACGCTGTTAAGGGGTGGTGTCAGTGTGAATGGGAGACCACAGGTTATGGTGAATTATGTCCTTAGAGTTTGCTGAGGAAAGGGAAGTCTGGCCTACTCTGCTTGGACTGCTGCTCCCGCGACACGGCCCAAAAACGTATGGATGAATGGACAATGGGCAATTTAATATGTTTTTATCACTCGCGACTCACGTAACTGTAATGTTTAAACGGTTGCATCTGAGGTGTGAGGAGGTTGGTCAGAACATGCAAAGTTTCTTAACCAAAAAAATCTAACATTTTCCTTTTAATTTCCTTTGGACTTTATAATCTACTACGATGGCCTTTATCCGCCATTGTAGTATACCAACCATAATTTGTCCTTAAAATGTACAGTTGTACCTTTTTAATAATGGCTTCACATTTGGTGTAAGCCAGAATTGATGCATTATATACCCAGGATGCTTCTACTGTAAGTTTCCACAAGATTGTTTCCAATTATTTTGTGCCGCTCCAGTTCTAATATCCAGGTATTCACAGTTTGAGCGTAACTCCTCGATCCTAAGAGCAGCTATATCATCCAATGACTTCTAACAGAGATCTAGATCCACTCTAATGATTTAGTAATGCCATTTGCTTGTGGTGTTTAGGACTGTGCAGCAAATTGAGTCATTACTCAGTGTTGTCGATTTAAATTGCTCCTGTCTCGTGGCAATTCCTTTTTGTTTCAGGAAGAGAGGGAGAGCATGGTAAGCTGTTATCCGGCCCCCAGTGACTGTATTAATTCACCCTGGCTCACGTTACGCTCCTGATGAACAGCTCCGACTACACCTTCCTGTCATTGATTAATTGTGTGTTAAGGTAACAGAGGAGTGAATTAGTAAATAAGGGGACCCCTATGACAGAGGCTGACTCATGTGTTCCTCCTCAATGTGAGGGAGTAATTGGAGCCCCCCCCCCTTCCTCAGTCTACGTCACTCTGCCACTATCTGCCACTGCCGGCGGCCCGGCACCCTGCGCCCACCGCCACCGCTGCCGTTTAGCATTCTGCGGGCCAACGCGGTCTCCTTTACAACGCGGCGGCGGAGAAGGACGCGGGAGAGCAAAGTCGTTTTAATGGGTCAAATGTATTCAGATGAGGACAAAACGGTGGCTTATTTTGGTCCCCCCTTCAAAAAGCAGGGAATGGAAAAAGTGTTCCCAAGGAGAAATCATGTTCTGCTCGGTGTAGAAGGCTCTGCCGTGTCGGCTGGAGCTGCCAGACTCTGATAAGAGACAACTATTCGCATCTCAGGGTGTGTGTGCCACACATCCTGCCTGGTGTGTTTGTGTGCGAGTGTGTTGGAAACTGTCAGAGCATTTGCTCATTATAAAGTGACCTGTAGGACGGGGCCCTCGCCAACATGACAGGATAATAGCATAGTGGGAGACAGGTAGGAGGCAAGGCTCGCTGCAAGCCGCTGTCGTCACACAGCACAGGTATTATTAGCTCTGTATGTTTATCATTAGCATCTCTGCTGCGGCCCCCCCATTACCACCGGTCTTCCTTTCCCCTGCCTCTATCAAGTAGTGCAATCAGAGCTCCGATCATGAGAACACTTCTGCTTCAAAGGGAAACGCTGTGTGTGGAAAATGTGACGTAAATACTTTTTCATAGCGTGTTTTTTAATATTTGATCATTAACGTGGTCGATTGTCTGATTCCTTATTACACAAAAGCCCAGATAAACTACAGTCTCTAAATCTTACAGGTCATTCATTCCTATTATGTTGCAGGTGTAAAATGGGATGATTCACCTTCTTTTCATCCTTACTGGGCCACTTGGGCCAAAAGCCTCTCAGAGCTTTTTGCTGGCGAGGATGTCCACGTGTGTCTGTCCCTGTCGTGCGGCCTTGGCCCATCTTCCACTCCTGAAACCTGGACCGTCTTCAAAATGTGCTCTTGCACTCATGCTCCGTACACTCTCACCCTTTTGTTGGAACCCAGACAGGATCAGATGGTCATTTTCATGAGGTCTAGGGCAGGGCCGACCCCGTACATTTGGAGCAAGCTTGTTCCCGGTTACGATGCTCCGCTTTACTGGCAGGAAGGCACACTTAAAAATGAGCTCCGCAGCCTCAGTTGTCCTTCATGTGCATCCACCAAAGGCCCCATAAACGTTGCCTGGTTTTAATGGTGTAGTTAACACCAACAGGTTGCCCACCATCTGAGGCCTTTTAGGGGGGGCATGTGTATGATTCCAGAGGAAGAACCTCTCCAAACCCATTGAGGGGAAGTATGTAGAATATCAGAAACATTCTGTGCCTCTTTAATTTGAATTGTCCTTTTCAAAAAGGTATGCACTGAAACATTCACTCAGCATTAATCATTTCTGATTAGAAATTTAACAGCGGCAAATATCTGAACCTCATCTCAGCAGTCTTTGTATATTGTCAAGAGCGCTCAGGTACCCTCTCGGTCCTGGACTTGCTAATGCTTAAGTGATTTTTATGCTAGTAAGTGGCACCTTAAAGTGCCAATCAAACAGTTCAGTATGAATATCTGCTGGCGCTCAAGTGCTTTCTCCAGTTTAACTGTTCATCGCTGTGTAACTTAGGCCCTTCCGTGAAGACATTGCTCCGTGGTTGTAATCTGCAGGACTTTATCACTCACGCTGCCGCTTTATTTATTGACTCTTTCCATGCCTCCTGTTTTTTTTTTGTTTTTTTAATGGCGACCACACCTTTCCTAAGTGTTATTTACTCACTCTATCAGCAACCCCGCGCTGTAAATGCCATTTTGAAAACGTTTTGCGTCTTATTAATGGCCATGCAACAGAGTGCTGTAATTTGCCGTGCTTTCCTCTTATTGGAGGCGAGGGATCTAAATGGGTGCTTTAGAGCAGCCCAGAGAACCTGTTTGTCCTTGACATAAAATAAAGATCTGAACTGGTAATATATTTTCTGTTTCTCTTCCTTTATTGTGTTGCTGTGTTTGCCCTCAGGCAATTACAGCAGAAGAGTCGAGTTTCTCAATCACTCTGGCAGCGCTGCACATAAAACCATTTATACCCCCCCCCCCCTCGAACCCTCCCTCTTTCCCCCGCAGTGGGAAGGATGAGTAATAAAAAGGAGAGAGCAACTTGTCAGCGTTAAAAGATTATGTGTTTTGCCCCCCTCCAAAGGAAGAGAGTAGTGTTACAGGCTTGAGTGGGTGCTCGCTAGGCCGAGGCTGAGGCTGATTGCACCAAGAGTACCCTGTCAGCCAGTGATTTGTCATGTACTTTATCATCCTTGTCACTCCGCAGAGCGGTTGTCATAGGTAGCGGTCCCGCCTGCCCCCTCCCCCCGCTGTGCTTTGTACCCAGTCAGTGTAGGAAATTTGTATTTACTTTGAGGGAGTGTAATTTTGTTCGCTCATGGATAATATGACCCTTAGCGGAGCTGGATTCACGGGTTATGTTGAAGTGCATATTTTCCGGTAATGGTAGTCGTACATCATGGCTGTCAGGCCGGGGTTAGGAGGCAAGCACATTACAGCTCCATTTTAGCACTGCAGCATCTGGGATATTTTCCATAACCAAGTATGACATGACCGCTCTGCGGAGGTGCATTAAATTTTCACTAGCATTTTTCCCTCCCCCCAGCAACCTTCTGTTGGCTTTTCCCCCGGTCTGGGTCTCGGGGCTGCCACAGTGATGGATAACCCCGGAATCCCAGTAGCCCTGGCCAAGGTTTAGCGGGTGTCACAAGACCTACAACGCTCCCCTCCATCCAATAACCGGCAAATCCCTGCTCCCTCTGTGGCGCATGCACACTGGCCCACGGCTCAGCATTTCAGCCAATTCCCGAGCCTCCACTCGCCTCCACACACGCACTCTAACAGAGATGCAATGAAAAGAAGAAGCGTATTCCCCTTTGAGAAGTCATTTAACAAGTTCCTGTGGATGCGAGAAGCAAAAGAAATGATGGACACCTCAGGTTTTCGTAGCCTCCAAGCAGTTTTTCTCCAAGGAGGACAGATAGATGGACGTGTGAATCTGTTAAATCCGGCCACCTTAGTATGATGAATAAAAGATCACCCCACCCATGGCAGTGCTTGTGATGGGTCGACAGCGTGGCGCTGTTGATTCCCTTCTTTTCTGTTCTTTCCTACCCTTCTCTTGTTCCCCTTTATGATTCCTCTCTCCTTGGCAGCAAGGTCAGCAGTAGTAAATGCCACCTCTTGCCATTGACAATGGCCGCCTCCCTGTCCGATAATCAGCAGGGTCTTCAGAGGTGGGCGAGCAGGCGGAGCTCATTAGGGTGCCACAGATGAGAAATTAATGTGGAGATTCCAGGCCTGGCAGAGAGCCGTGCTGATGGGCCCCGGGCGGGGGAGGTGGGGTGGGGAGAGGAGGGAAAGGGGTGTAGGTGTGGGTGGGTGGATGGATGGACCCTGTCTGATGGATTGCCGGGTCAGCAGGCAGCAACACTCCCTAGACAGTCCCACACATACACAAACATACACGCACACAACCCACCGCCTGTCCTCCCCCTCCACCCTCCCCTTCTCCTTCCCCATCTCCCAACCCCCTTGTACTGCAACTCATCCCCTCCCCTCCACCCAGCAGTACAGTAATGACACCGTGGAGTGTAAGGCCACAAGAGAGAAGGTCAGAGGAGAGACATTTTCACCCTTTGACTGACACACTGGTAATTAAATCGAAGCGGCCTAATTGACACAAATTTCCATGTTCCTTTTTGTCCTTCTGAAATAAGATGGTGACAAAAGGGGACGATGTCCAGTCTGTCTATGCACTTCACAGGTTTATTAATGTGTTGGCGATACTCCTCTGCCAGCAGATTGTTTTGTCTTCATCTCCACTTGGTTACCATTGACTTCAGTGTGATAAATCTTCAAGCACACAAAACACAACAAAAAGCAGCATAGCCATTGTTGCATTGGAGGAGACTGACAGCCGTGGTTGTTGCAGTGACCGGGTTTGCTTGCCTCTGGGGCTTTCACCCTCTTCCATCCTCCACAGCAATGGTGGAACCCATTGCTGTTCGTGTCTGACGATGGCTACGCTTCTGGGGGCAAGTGGCTATATGTTCTGGGGTTCCGGTGAAGCCAGCCGATATCCGGGCCAAGACTTTTCCTGCGCTGCTCCTTGTTTACAGTCCGAGTTGCGAGACTGGGGTAAGTTGAGAGGCGACGTGGACGACGGGGATTGTTTCACAAGTAGGCAGTTAAATCTAATTTGAAGCAATAAAATGTTCAATCAATCCGTGGGTTCCCAGAATGCATTTCGGTCAACGCATTGTACCTTTGCTCTCCACACGGACTGTTTCACCTGTATTCAACCAAAACAGAACACTTCAAATGACGACGTCTTGTCCCGGTTTCTACAGCTTTTACATATGAATGCAGAATCCATTGTGGACCATTTGCAGTAGCTAGCTCCAGCTTGCAACCCTCATTTTCCCAGCTGATTATTTCTCATTCTGTCACAGCACATCTCCGCTTGCTAACACTCAGTCTCAAATGTGTACATATTGTGTTTTTAACATTCAAGCCTTTAAAGTTCATATTGTGGGAAGAACCCTTAAAGCTACATGTTGCAACAGCAACTACTACAAAACGATCGCACAGCAGCACAAGTTACCAAGATAGGGCAGTGTTGGCAATGCCGTCCTGCACTACTTTTAAATCCCCTCATTTTAACGGGAATTTCCAATTTGCCGAAACACTCCTGTTCACTGTTAATACATTTGCTCACAATTGCATTCAATGCATGAGTGGTTTAAGTCTGTCAAGCTGTCCACAGTTCAAGAAGGCAACTTGTTGCTCTGTATTTATCCGAAGTGTCTGAGTTTCCGCAAGTTCTTTCCCAGGCGCCTCAGTAATGTGTAAACTCTACTTCTGGTATGTTAAATGTGTTGATCCATTAAATAGCCGTTGAATGGTGGAAAGAAGCCAAGTGATGAAAGTTTTTGGTTGAAGCATTTGGACCAATGAGGATTGCATTGACACAGCAGTGTCGTGATGATTGTTGGTAAAGATGCACCTTTATTCAAAAGCATGTGGAATGCAATCAAAACCTATTTTTCATCCACAAAAAGCCCCACTATGGCTTTTCAGATGCCTGTTGAGACACAGAATTGTTGAAGGTTCACTCTTACCTTGAGACGTGATATTATACAAGCCCTAATGTGTTACACTTGCCTCTAGAGTGCTCAACCTCACCATTCATTTATGGACAACAACAAAAAGCTAATAATGCACACGTTTGAATAGGACAAGGTTGCCAAGTCCTTGGAATTGAATGGGGGGGAAAAAAAACACGTTGCAGCAGTGAATCATGTTTCAAAGGCAAATGATTCAATTCCCAGTGCAAGCTGAGAAACACGGGGAATGGAAAATAATTCAATCAGCAACACAAACCATAATATGCTGTTTGACTGAGATGCTCACTAATAAATCCATTTCCATCTTTCTTGACCTGGAAAAGAAAATGTCTCAGGCAAATTGTGTAGATATATCAAAAGGCTTTATGAGATTGGCCACATACAGAGAGGCTTGGAAATGGAAACAAAACCACAGTTAAATAAATGTTAAGTCCTGTGTATATAGAAGTAGAATGTGGCAGTCATTTTTCCACTGTTGAAGTTGTGCACACATTATATAACAGTTGGGCTTCTTGGCAGCGAGACTCGTTTATTAATAGGATGTAGATGCATGGCGTATTATTCCTTATTAACTGATTGAACTATTTTCATCGCCATCTGTTAAGCACATCATTAGCTCTCCCCATATTTCTAATAATGTCACTAATGTTGTTTTAGCAGCTCAAAGCCAAAAGTAACACCCATGATGCCAAACAAGTTGAGTCAAAACTAAATACATTTTCTTATACAATTGACGGTGCGCATTAATGAACTTACTCCGTGTGGTGCCATTTGTCAGGTGCAATGGACAGACACGAGTAGAGGGCTGCTGGGTAGAGGAGTGTGCTGTGACGTAGTGTGTACGTAGAACCCTCTGGTCATGTTAGGCCGCTGGATTTGTGGACGATCAAGAGTGAGCAGCGCCCCGGCTCCTCGGGTGTCTGTCCTCATCTCTATTTATGAGGCGGTGTTGCCTGTTACCCGGTCCTTTAATAATGCATGGAGTAAGACCTTGGGTTCAAACCAGTGTCTCTGGAAACGGGCTGCTTGTGAAAAAAAAGAAAATGGTTGTTGTTATGCAGAAAGCCCTTCGCTCTGGTCTCTCACGCTCTCTCTCTTCATCCCCTCACTGTCTCTCTATCTGCCCTCTCTCCCTGCTGAGAGTGAGTTCTTCGACACACCAAGGTTAAACTTTCTCGCTGCATTCGGCGGATGTCTGTCAAGGCCCGGCTCACCTGCACCTAAGAGCCCCCCCCCTAGCAACTGGCCCAGTGACTCTCACACCAACCCTCTGCCCCCTCATTGCCCCTTTTGTCAAGCCGATGATTTCTGCAGCCAACTCGCTTCAGAATTGACTGGCCTCCTGGCTCTGTGTGTCTCCACTCTCCACAGTAACCTCAGCTCAGCCACAAAAATGGCTTTAATCCCGCAGCCACGGCAGTATATATTTCTCTATGTGCCATTTGTCAAACCCAGTGCACTCAACACAAAGGCTGTAAATGAAGCCACATTAGCAGTGCTGCAGACTGTAATGCAGTCTATGGCGTAGTAAACATGTGATCAAAAGATCTGTGACATGTTATGATGTTATATT
Source organism: Cyclopterus lumpus (assembly GCF_009769545.1). Lineage (NCBI taxonomy): Eukaryota > Metazoa > Chordata > Actinopteri > Perciformes > Cyclopteridae > Cyclopterus > Cyclopterus lumpus. The sequence continues at coordinate 19,614,320 of NC_046979.1, forward strand.
TGAGCTCCCCAAGTGTACTTCTACTTCCTGCTTGATATGTCATTAGTGTCCTTTTAGGCTTACAGTTTTCGGTTGTGTATGCTGTACTTCCAGTGAATTATCTGTTACTCCAACTGAACGATATGTGAAGATAATGTGAAAACTGACTCAACTTTGGGATTGACTAAAATAGTCTTCCAAGGATCCGTTTGTCGAGCAATATTGTAGTCACGGAGCGAAGAGAAATTATTATGCACCACAGAAATGTATAATAACTGCAGTGGAGGACCACATCCAGCTCTCCTGCTGTGGAAACCACCAGAGACAGTGAGTCACTACAGAAGAGGTTCCTAAATGAGGGAAATGGAGAACAGGCTTGTCAGAATGACAACGCTGTCCCAGCATGCATGGCGGCAGCCACAAACAATCCTAATGACATCAGGGGCTCTGAGGAGGGGCTGTATGCTGTCGGCTCCAGGGCTCAGGCCGCCAACCGCCCCCGACACGCACACACACACACACACACACACACACATGCGCATACACACATCCTGCCCTTCCAACCACCACCACACTGCTTGTTAGAGGCAGTGTAATTAGGTGGCTGAGCTTGTTGCAAGTAGCCCAGGTCACAGAGGCATGTCCAACCCTTGTCCTGATTGCTCCTTGGGGAATTATTGACAAAACACAAGGACCATTGCATGTTGGGCTCTAATTATGTGTACAAGACATAGACAGCCCCGGGGAAATTAAATGAAATTCCCCAGCTTGATGGGTCCTCCACACTCATGGGATCCATTCTGTTTCTTATTAAGCTCAGCCATTGTCTGGCTTTATGAGGCTGCTGTGTGCAGCTAGGCACAAGCTAAATGCTTTTAAGTGTCTCTCTTGTCACAATGGCAATACATCAATGGAACTCATGGTGGAAAAATTGCCTGACATTTGCAATCTACACTGAAAAAAGTGTACGCAGTAAAGCAGCAGATATATTTAACCAGTGCTCACTAATATTGTAAATAGAGGGTGTGGAATGGAACACCTGCATGGTGTTTTCATTGTGTAATCAGTTTCTTGTCACTGCAGCTTTTGGCCTGGACACATCCAAACACCTCTGCTCTAATTCCCCTGGCCCAGATACTGGACAGGAATTGATAGTCTCCTGCTTGTGCAAATGAAGTGATAAGGGGTCTCACCCAGATTACACAAGGCCTAAGTGGCACTGAGAAAGCTTATGGAGATGAATGAATTCATGAGGCCGCCTGACAGATTCTTAAGAAGCAATGTAATAAGGGATAAATCAAACGGCTAACATTTTGCCTCTGAATCATTTCAAATTAAAGCAGAGGGAGATGGCAGACCTCCCGGGAGCGGGTGAACTTAAGTATAGAACCGTGGCTGACCCTTATGTATATTTCTCTATCATTAGAACGCCCTAATGGCTAATGTACAAAAAGGCTGCATAAGCAGCAGTAAATACTCCATTCCTTTTGATTTCTGCACAGTTGGGTGTTAGCTGTCTTTGAATTTCCAGACTGTGGGGGTAGGACCAATCCTAGAGGTCTGCCTAGATAATTCTTATCAGCATTAATAATTAATCATATTATTGTTTTAAGATGCTGGAACATCCAGGACATAGAATTAAAAGTTCCAAAAGGGTTCTTCCTGAAGGGCTGCGATTCCCAGAACGTTTGTCTCTTAGTTGCGCTCTTTTTTAAAGAAAGAGTCTTCCTTTAATAAAAAAACCTTTTTATCCAAAAAGGAAAGAGTTCTTCCATGATTGTTGAAATCAAAGATTGTCATAATAACACACAGCGTTCATAAAAGGTTCTACCAGGAATCAAAGAGGCTTCTCCTAGGGGGACAAGGTAAAGAGCCCTATGTGGTTCTAGTTAGCTCCATTATTTCTAGGAATGTAGCTGTGCCTCACTCTTATGTAGAAAATGATTGTGTTGTAGCTACTACACCATGTAAGCTGGTTAGGAGGAAAAAGCATTACAAGAACAAAGTGAATAGCATCCAGGCACATGTCAAGGCTACCGATCGCATTTGCTGGAGCATCATTATATGGCTTCTATACATGGCTCCAGCAAGCGGGCACACAATTAGGTCAGATCTTCCTCTGCAATACTCTGGAGGACCAATTGTTGCCCACTGTGATTATCCTTCATTGATTGCTCATATGAAAGTTTGTACAAGCGTCTGACAAACACAGGCCTTTATGAAACCGGAATCATACATGAAAATGCCAGGTCCCTTCCTCGATATGACCCGCAACACCACAACATACATAGCTCTCTAGTCTATTAAGCATGGGGCAGAGCGAGCGTTGCATCGGCCCATTCCAACCAAGGCCCACATGCCCCCGGGCTATGCAGACAGCCAGCTCACTAGTACAGTGAGCACCAGCGCTCTGGAAATGTTACCAATGTTACCAGCAACCAGAGAATATTGGCAGAAGATGCAGATGTGCCGGCTGCCATGCTCCGAAGGCCAGAGAAAAGAATGTGATGTGTTTCACATGGCAAGTGGAGGTGAGTCATACTGACACTGCTGGCATTAATGATGTTTCTGCTTGGCACAGCCACGCAACCAGGGGGAGAGGAAGAATGTGAGCATGTAAACCAATGTGAGGCTGGCGCTTGGCGTGAGCTGTCACGCGTACTTTTCACTGGCATTACAGTTTCTACCATCCATACAGTCGCTGCTCAGACGTCGATATTGTGATTGTTAATCAGTGCCAAGCATCACCCAGTCCATGTGTATCCTCTCTTCTTCCTCACACGTAGAAACGTGCCACGACAAGCACACGCATGCCAGGCATACAGTTCTAAATAACAAAGCGAAAGACATGTGCCCTTTGGGTGGTGCGATAGCTCATTACCTATGAGCGACCTTCCATCTGCACTCATGGCTGCTCTGGGAGCCATTATGATTATGATGGAAATCTCACAAGCCATTACTGGGAGACAGCACAGGGCTCACTGCAGACACACTAATGGAGTCATTTGTAATTGGAGTGAGGGAAATGACTCTGTGAGCTAGCAGTGGCTTTGTTTGATGGAGTATGGAGGAGCACATACTCGTTTTGACAAATGAAACGGGGTTAGTTGTCTATGTGAGCTTAACCACTGTGCTTCCTTGATCACGGCACACACACACACCATCCTCCCTTTCTTGTGTCCAGCAGTGACCTAACTCCCACGAGTCTGCTCATATTCTCTTTTGATGGGGAGGGGTTAGGCCTCAGGGTTTGACCATCAATCTCTGAGACCCACAGGACGTGCAGGACGAGTTATTAAAGGATACATTTCTTAGAGGTGATAATAGTGTTGGAATTGACTGGTTGGGGTTGGATGGGTCACCTTCTAAATCTTAGGATTAATAGTGAAACACATGCTGATCGCTGAAGTTATTCAGCCATGACTAGAGGGCAATAGCTCATGGGAAGGTCCCCGGAAACTTTTTAGCCTTCGGCTGTTTTGTTGGTTGTGCTTTTCTTCCGGTAATTTATCTGCAACTACATGAAATCCATGTTGATCCTCTCTCCCTCTTTACAGAGACACTGTAGAGCATTCATAACTTATCTCTCTTCCTCAGTTTATTCCAGCGACATCTGGGAAGTTAACTGCTGAGGTTTATTTGCTATTTCTCATTATTTTAATTAACTGCGATTTCCCCGCTTTCTATTCGCATTGTCCCCACAGCCTAGCTCAAGACGTTAAGTGTGATTTGCTGGTTATGCCCCAATTCCAGGAGGATTAGAAAAAAAATGTGCCGTTGTGGTGAAACATTAGTTTGGCATGTGTTTGCAACAATAACAGCAAATGTTTAATAAAACCGAGAATCATTTCTCTATTTTAGCATTGGTGCTGGAATGGTAATACAGAGTATGAGACAAATATGATTTTAGAAGGGACAAAAAGAGAAATGACCACACAAATTGTAAACTATTGTTTTTTATTTCATTGCATGTAAAGGAGATGGACACAATAACAAGAACACCTATCTGCAGAATACTGTAATCCATTAGAGTCCGGGAATTTCGATGTTTAGTTTTTGTAAATAGGCAGATTAGACAGAATATTAAAAGATAATGCAATCCATAGGACATTCTCCCTAACCTGCGCTTGTGATTATGTCAAACTGATTTAATAATAGACAAGACACACATGGCTGACTCACCATGTTTTGACGTTAGCCAGACTTAATTTTTTTACAGAGACATCAACTGATTGTTTGACATCATTGTTTTTTTTTAAACACCTCGGTTCGAAAAGGGAGCAGGTGAGCTACTGCATAATGCATCCAATTCTGCATGGCAGGTTCTCTGTGTTGTTAGTCCACACCCTACTTATTAAACCAACAAGACATTTAACTGCATGTTTATACAAGGAAGCTCCCCCAGCAGGAGCCTGACGGGGTACGAATCAGACAGGGAGATGGGAGGAGGATGTCGGGGGTGGGGGGTAATAAGATTGCCCTGACCTGGGTGATTTATAGATTCATTTGTGTGCTTGTTTAGGAACCCGATCTGCATTATTCATGTCCACTGAGGACATTAGCTGGTTAACCCCTGCTCAGGTTAGGCCACATTATTTTAATGGCCATGGGAGGGAGGAAGAGGGGAGAGCAGCCCTCATTTATTCCAACCAAAGAGCTATCTCCTATACACAGAGAACAGGTGGGGCCAGGGCATTATTATTCAATTACGTCTGTTAACGGTAAACAATGCACAGCCCTTTAAAGCTCAAAAGAAAAGGATAATTGGTAACCAAATACACGGCGACTTTTGACCACACGTTCCATAATTTATGTCGTACGACACCTGTCATGCACATGGTGCGACATGGTGCGACCGCAGTGTCACTGTTTTTCTGCGCATGTAATTACTATTCATGTCTGTAATGATGATGCCTTGTAGCCATAAAAGAGACTGCAGCTTTGACACAAGGCCACATTTGTCATCATCTCGATGCATTGATGTGACGGTTATTAGTGACACACCAAGCTGCCACAGGGGGAAAAGAACGACAACAGCACAGCATCAGTTAATTCTGATGTTGTGTTCCCTTCAGCCTCATGTCTTTCTGGGTTTACTGTTTTTATTTTGGACAAAGTCTCCGCATCATTTTCAACAATCGCAGGACTGCTTTGTACGCGGGGGGCCTCCCCACCTGCAGTCACTGAGCGGTGGTGGTTAAGGCCTGCTGACGCTGACATGCCTGAAGCCCCGCCCCCTGCTGCTGGACAGAGCGCTAACGATTGTTTATTCAAAGTTTGACAATATTTAACCAAATTGCTCCAACTTCGACATGGCACTCCCTTGGATCCCCAGCAATACACCCGCAAAGTGTGATGTAGATCAGATGAGAGAAGAACAGACAGACAGGCAGACAGGCAGACAGACAGACAGACAGAAAGACAGACAGGCAGACAGACAGACAGACAGACGGACAGAAAGGCAGACAGACAGACAGAAAGACAGACAGACAGACAGACAGACAGAAAGGCAGACAGACAGACAGGCAGACAGACAGGCAGACAGACAGACAGACAGACAGACAGACAGGCAGGCAGGCAGACAGACAGACAGACAGACAGACAGGCAGACAGACAGACAGACAGACAGACAGAAAGGCAGACAGACAGAAAGACAGACAGACAGACAGAAAGGCAGACAGACAGAAAGACAGACAGACAGGCAGACAGACAGACAGAAAGACAGACAGACAGACAGGCAGACAGACAGACAGAAAGACAGACAGACAGACAGACATTCCTTGCTTTATAGTTAGATGTCAGCAATCAGTATGTAGTTACCTTATCATACTTAAAGATGTTCTACGTCCTATCTCAGCACTATAATATTTAAATACTACTGTAAGAGACATATCTATGCTGTGATATTTGTGAATTATCCCTCTGTTCTGTATCATAGGATCCTTTTACTTTAACAAATGACACACACATATGCGCACACCCAACGCACCCCAGTTTAAGGGAGATATGATAGTTTTCCCTCCGTCTTCCCGGTGAGGATGATCCACCTCTTTCTGAGCTCCTTTTTCTCGTCTCTCTCTGGGGAGAATGCCATCATGCATAAAGAAAGACACGGAGAGAGGCAGCAGCATATGTCTGCCGCGGTGGATGCGGCGCTGACAGGCCGGGCTTATCGTCTCTGCAGCTCTTCGCTACAAGCGTGATTACCGCTGACAGCTCCAACTGCTGATAAAAGCGGGAACATTAAAGAAAACAGAAGAGCCGCGAAGTCGACGCACCAGTGTGTCTTCTCATCAGGCCGCCCCCCACCCCTCCCCTTCCCAAACAACACCTCCAGCAGCTCCCTCTATTCCTCGCCTTCCCAGTACCCCACGCCACGGTGTCAGAGCTGTCGAGAGCGGGAAGTGACATCACAAGAATTTGCCAGCAGTCTCGAGGCTCATCAATGGCAGCGGCAGCCTGTCTTGTGTCAGGCTTCCCCCAGGCAAGCTGTGATCCAGCCCTCGACTCCACACATCAAGACTCCTCGCCGAGGAGGGGAGGGAAGAAGGGAGAGAAAAAATTAACAGAATGTTTTTCCGTCTTGTTAACTGACAGCATCGTTTGTTAGAGCGCTGTCTTAGCAAGTGGAGTACGTGGAAGGCTTTCAGATTGGCAGCGGGAAGACTTGGCAAGCGAAAGCATGGTGAATTATTGAGTCTGGATGAGGTGTCAGAGCCACCGCGTCGCTTTGCGTGGGTTTCCAGAAAAGCCTCTGAGGTGTGATAGGAGAACAAGTGTGGGAAAAAAAAGTGCATGATTAAAAAGCTGCAAAGATCTCGGGGCATCGCCTTCTTGGGCTGGACAGAATATTTGTGTTGGTATGTCTGTATATGTGTGGATACTGTACATAATTACTTTGAACATCCAAGTTAAAGAAATGGAACAAAAGCTGTGGCTCGTTTCCTCCAGAACTACTTTCTAGCCTGCCAGAGTAAGTCATCTGTTCCATCTCCTGGGTAAATCTCCCATCTCCCGGATCTGGCCCTCTGTCAGCTCATTTGGACAGAGAGCGGCTGCCTCGGCAAAGAATGCTTTTGATTCTCTTTTCATTTATTTGAACTGATCTGCTGTGATTAAGAGCTCCGTGTCTCATTATTCTCTTTTGGAGAGGAGCGGGGCATTGCCTTTTGCCAAAATATTTGAATGATTAGGGCCCAAGCACGGGCCATGCCAAAGCAACGGCAAGCATTCACTCTGCTTATTAGATTCACTTAAATGCTGTTGTAAATCATCGCTGCCAGTGCACGCTGCCAGGCCCGGGCTCTAGTTCGAGAAGCCTCCGGTGCCAGTGCCAGAGCACAGTGTAGAGCCACTAGAGGCAGCTGAGGCTGGCGGTCTGTGCTGCTGTTTGTTTTACCTCGGCCTCTTTATACAGCAAAATGTTTGTTTGACCAGTTTTGGATTCATTTCCCAGATGAAAATGCAATTAATCAAGCAGCTGGGAGACATGGGTGAGTTTGAGAAAGCTGATCCTGCTGCATAGAGGTTGAAACCACCAGACGGCAGCTGGAGATGATTTTTTGCAATTTCTTAAGACATGCGTAACGATGACTTCAACTTGAAGGCACGGAAACATTTATTAATACCAGGACGCCGCTGTTTAGCCAATCCCGATCGCTTTTCTAAGAAACAATTGAAGTGTTCAATGTGAAGGGGCCACATCGCCGCCTGCGTGATTGTGGTCCTGAGACTGAATCAGCATGATTAGCACTAGAGTTAAACCTGCGTGACATTGTATTGTTCAATTCGAGATTGGAATGAGGGAAAAACAGCAGCTTGCAGCGCACTTAAAGAAAAATACTGGCTTCGGCCTTTCAAAATACCCCTGGAAGCTCAATCAGGCCTTCAATCCTGGCACATTGTCAAGAAGCAAATGCAACAAATCAGAACATATTGTTCCTCAGGGGGTGTAATGAGAGCCTTTCAACCATGAGCTCCACTGCTCTACTCATGCCCTCTTGGTGACAAACTGACTCCATCGCTTTCTTATTCATATTACCGCAGTCATGAAAAGCCATCTGTGGTGATATGGCATCCCTGTATATCATTTGGCGACTTCTTCTCCCACAAATAACATGAAGGGTGTGTCATCTGTCTGTCTGCTGAGGTTAAGGTCAGCGTGCGATGATAAACATGACAGGGATTTCCTCGGACCTGAATGGCGCCAGCTTTGGCTTCTGGTCGGGCGCAGCTTGCTTTTCAATAAATGCGATAGCGCAAAGGAGGACAGATGAGGCTCCTGAGGTGTGACGGGGGCTGAGACGTGGGGGTAGAAGAGAAGGAAGAGGATGGAAGGGGACAGGCAATTTAACAGCGGCTGTGACTCGGCAGGAGGGGGAGATGTATGGCGCTCAGCCAGCAGAGCAGTGGAAAACAGTGGTCCAGACTAATGATCCACAACCTGATCGTTATGGCCCCCACAGAAAGGATGGGCACAAGGCGCAGTTCCCTGGAAATCAATTCCCAGGAAGCGCATGAGTACTAGTTGTAAATCATGGCGCTATGGAAGGATGGATGGAAAGCGCTGGGGATGAAAGGAGAAGGTGGCTGTGGAAGAGGAGAATGGGGTAGACAGGGAGCTTTCTAGGGCGGATAGATGGACCATGAAGGGGGAACTCTTTCGATCATAAACCCTGAAGGCAAAATTACTTGTGCACCCTGCACACACCCCATCCAGCAAAAGCAAACCAATGGTGTAGCTGTTCCAGCCTCTTGCCCCTCAGCCACCCCTCTGCTTGATGGCTCCATTGCAGGTTGAGGCTGAGGTTTAGAAAAGTGTTCCCAAATTGATTTATATTCCCCAGTAGAGCCCCATCAATCCTAATGTGAAACTAATGAAATCAGTGGGTGTTGAGGAGAGACGTGCAGGTGTGCGTGCAGGCCTTTGTGCGTGTGCGTGTATGTGTTTGTGGCAGCGGTGGGGGGGGGGTAGAAGGGCCTTTAGAAACATATCATGATAAAGAAGGCATTGATCAGGGGGAGTCCAATGATGACAAATGCCACAGCTCTGCGATAAACAGCCTAAAGCAACAGTAATGGGATTCAGTACCATCAGCCAGCGAGTCCTGAAGGCCTTGAGAGTGGCTGGCTGTCTAATTCACATGGTCGATAGGTTTCAGTTTAATTGAAGCTTTGTAGTAAAGGTTTCAGTTAACACCTTTATTGAACATGTTTTAAAGGCCAGACCAATGCTGGTACATGTTTTTGTCCATCAACCATAAATTGTGTTTGAAAAAATGTATGTAAAAGTCACTGGTTTAGTGATTACATTTTAAAAACCAGCAGAGCAGCACGGCGTAGCGCCAACTGCAGGCCGAAGGTCTGTCCGCAGGAGGCTGGAGTCTGAACCGGCATGATTGTGTCTGATTTGCCGGAGTCCGTCCCGGTATAATGGATGATAAACAATCTTCCTGCTGATGGGTTATATAGAGGCATCTGCATTTAATTGAGACTATTTCATAACCAGCTAAAGTTTCTTCAAGTAATTTAAAGGGAATTTCAGTTTCATACAACCCCGATGCTATTTGTGCAGTTTCTTTTTTTTCGGTATATCGGATACATTATCAAGTTATTTGCTTGAATCTATCAACATTGCTAAAAAGAAGAGGAGTCAGATGGCTTCAAACAGACCCGTCGTTAGTCTAACTGATTTGGGGGAGAAAGATGAACGCATCACCCATCTGTTGTAGACATCAGTCACAGTTTGCAGACCACTTTGTGGTCAAACTGACTGGCCACACTTGCAGAAGTTGTGCATGCACATAATTTCCCTGTGCAGTGATTATTAACAACATTTTGGGTACATTAACTTCGGGCTTTAATTAAATTGTTTCCATAATCTGGCCAAACTGCTCTTGCAACTTTCTCCATCTGACTTGTTTTTATTGATGTCGCAGTGTTCCCAGATCTGAGCAATTACTTTGACATTACTTTGACATTACTTTGACTTTTACAACCGAAGGAGGTGATGGCCAAAACTCCTAAAACAAGACCCAAGGTTTCCTTTAAACCAATTGCAAGGTATTGGGCTGTGCACCTGTTCAGAATCTTTGTGCACAGGCACCGCTAATGCCAGTAACACACATGTGTCACCCAGTGTAGCCTGGGTCTAAGAGTCTCTATTAAATGGAATAGAGACCATAACCCATAGACACACATTGCAGGAAGAAGAACAGAAAGCTAATCAGGCCACAACTTCATGTTTCATCTCCTCCTGCCTTTAAGCTGCAGCTCCTGCTGCTTCTCAGAATGTGATGGAGCCGTATCAGTTTCAGCAATAACAAATGAAACCATCCCCCTTTTCCCATTCCCACCGTCGTTCTCTCCACTTCATTATGCAGGCAGCCTGACGCTATTTGACAGAATGGGCTATCTGCAACCCCCAGCTGCAGTCTCCCTCTCACTATCATCGCATCGCTGGCAGCTTAACCCCACTGCTGCCTGCCACAGTAAAGCAGGGAGGATATGATGACGATGCTGAGAGAGAGAGAGAGAGAGAGAGAGAGAGAGAGAGAGAGAGACTCCCCAGCACCTATGTAGATGTTTGTGTTTTTGGCATCACAAGTGTTTCGCTGTGGAATTAACTCCTACCATTGCAACCTACATCACATTGAAAACTGCAAAATGTTCACATTTATTTGACAATAGCAACATCCTCAGTATTGAAAATGCAGTATGTGAGTGTGTGACTTCAGTTAATCAGGCAGTGTATAACATTCTGTATCTCCTCCTGCCGACAACACACAAATACAGTCCTGGTCAGGGTTGACTTGACCTCTAAAGCCGAAGTTCTACAACTTGTGTCCACGAGAACACGAATGTCCGCCAGGGTTCAATTTCACCACTAGAGGCTGTATGTAGGATCTGTGCACTGACAAGTGGGAGCTTAGCGATTGACTGTGTTCCAGCGGACAGTACAAACAGTCTGATGGTGTGATGTCACTCGGGCTGCGCGGCCCCTCGTGCATTGCGGCAACCATCAATCACGCTTAACCATGCATGCTTAGGGTGCGCTTTCACCAGCCAACATCTAGTCAGGTCAAATCAAACTAGGTTTGTTTTGGCAGTTGTGAGCGCAGTAATCGTACTCTGGTGCGGACCAGTACAACCAGTCCAAGCCCGCTTGCGTGAAGTGGTCTCGGACTGTTTCCAAGCAAAGCCGAGTGCGGTTCGATTGCAGTGAGAACATAATCAGACCAAAATGCGGGGGGTTGTTGAGATGGACCCAGGTAAAAGACATCGATGCTAACGTTAATGCGAGAGGACTGACCACGAAAATAGGTCTGTTTATAAAGTCATGCGGCATTAATGAGAGGGATGCATGCGCACAGTAGATCAGTGCAGAGTCTAAGTGAAAAAGACAACAATCATAATTAAAGTCTTTGATCCCCTGCAGAGACGTAGCAGCTTTCGAGCCTTCGTACACAGCAAATACATATTTAGGATTTGGTCCCCTTTAATTTGTGCTCTGTGAAAACCGAACCACACCTATTAATTTAATTTGAGTTGGACCAACCCAACAGATGCAGCTGCAGCGACCCAGATTATGTACTGTACAGAGTCTGTATGCTGAATTCATCAGCATGTCGTCTCTCTCATAAACAAATACTTGTAACAAGATGGCATCCAGTTCAGTCTCCCGAGAGCTGTAAATGAGCTTAATGAAGAAACAAACAAACATCTTTCAGGGTGAGCCTCAGAAAGCTTCAGGTCTGGCATATCTAATTTGTAGGTTAATGTCGGTGCAGGCTTATTTATCTGGGTTATCCTCCTCTCCAGATAATTAGATGTGCACACGTAGCATTATGGACAATGTCAAATAAGGCCCTGCTCATGTCTGGCATTTGTAACGTTTATAGTTTCTGTCCTTTTATGTCATGGGAGCTTAATGTAGAGTCACTGTCACTATATTAGCATTAGACTGATATTAGAAAGAGATTGCTATTGTCGGATTTCCCTATAATTTCATTTACTGACATTGAATTTATTACTTACAAAGATGACAATCTAATAAAGGATGGGATATCGTGCTGGATATCCTCAGCAAATAGCCAGTTTGACTGTAAAATGTATTTGCTCATCATGTGCTAACGATGCATGATGTGGAATCATCGGTGCCGGCTGGTGCGTTTTGGATATAGTGTCATAATGAGCACGGTCTGAGTCTTGCCAGTGACAGATCTTCATTCCCTGGACTTGGCTCTGGTCTGTCTCTCCCTGTGTGTGTGTTAACTGTCAGGTGTTGGGAGCCAAACTGCCGTTGAAGTTTTTTTTTTTATTTCACGCTGTCTGCTTTTGATTCCTTTTCCCAGAGGTGTTTTAAAAAAGCAGCTTGATTGTTAGTGACAATCAGCCGCTCTGGCCCTTTTTGAGCAGAAGGTTTGATTTAATCGCAAGGCTGTCATTTATTATTCTGGAGCGGCAGCCGCCCCTGTGAGGCCTGGGCCTGATCAAGCGCCTCGGAGCTGTCCCCAAGATCTCACTCTTTTCCCTTTCCCCCGTTATGTCTAAATCCTCAATACAAATCGCAGTGTTTCGGCTCTCCCAGTGGGGCCTATTACTGCCTGTGGGGCATTAAAGATCATTAATAGTGCTGTCAGGGAAAGAGAGGGAGAAAGGGAGGGCAGAGAGGGGAGTGTGGGGAGCGGCAGTGAGTTGCTTAGCTGCTCATAAATGGAAAATTAATACATCTGCTTCATTAATGCTGCCTCGTGTTTGATGTTTGTTAGCTGGCAACTTTAATGATGTAGGTTTGAGCCGACGGGGCGCTTGACTAAATTTGATTCCTCCAATTAAGTAGTCAGGCTTCTTCTCTTTTGGGAAAATGGTTAGAAAGGAAAAACTGCTGCCTAATTATGGACTCCAAACCTTCAGTTTTGTGGCTCCTGCGCTTCTTTTTTTCCCCTCCTCCGTTAGCAACTGATTGCAGCGATGCGTTCATCAGCGATGGCCCGCAGTAAGTTGTTTACCGTTCACTAATCAAGAGGAAATATTTTAATCAGCGCCTGCAACTTTCTTAATCAGTAACATCAGCAAACAGTCTATGTTAATTGATATATAGTGCAAGGTGATGATAGGCAGTCTTAAGTGCAAATGAAGAAATGAACCCCATCAAGGTTCTAGACCAGAGTAACTACATCTTAATCGCAGCCTCGGATATCGAGCACGCAGGAAACATAAAAGCCTCGGAAAGCTTTCTTCTTATGCATGAATTCCACCCCACCATACATAAAACAAAACCACTTACAGCCCATGAAAAGAAGACGCTTTCAAGAAATAAATGCAAGATATTGTAGAAAAAACACATTTATCTGAAGATGAGACCATGCTTTTATGTATTTGTACTTGAAATGGAGTCCAGAGAAAGAAAGCGGGCTAAAAAAACAAGGTTGGGAATATACAGTATGTGTGCATTGTGCACGCATTCATTTGTAACGATGTTACCAACATTTGTGCACAATTCATACCAAATCCTTCAATCTCGTGACCAACCCATGGTGAGGTTGATGAGATGTCCGTCTGTAGATCATTAGCTGAGACGACAGTCACAAAGAAAACAAACAGACCTTAAACACAGTGGATTCATATATTTGTATTTACATGGAATGTGTAAATTGACTAGCTGCAGAGTCAGGAGGGAATAACACGTTCCAATGATTCCCATCAGTCACTTCTTTTATGTGTGGTCAGCACTGTAGAAGAAAATGGTTCAACAAATGGCTTAATCTCCACTTCTGCCATTAAGCGAAACCATATACATATATACATGCACTGTATTCATCAGCAGAAATTCAACTAAAAATATCTCAGTTTAATAGTCCTAGAAAAATCTGTCTGCAAAAGAACCTCATTTCATGCCTGCTGGAGCCCCAGATTGAAGTAGTGAGGAGGCAGAAGATCTATAAGCTGTGTATTCGCTCCCACTTTTATCTGTTTTAGATAATAGTTTAGCTCTAAAGTAATAAGTAGTAATAATCAGAAAATGAATCATGAAGGAATATCTGTTTTGCATCCTTCAATTTACAATAATGTAGCTTAGAATAGATATATATTTAGAGATAATCAATAACTAAATAGCGATCGTGAACTCATTGATTTATTCATTATCCAGGTTTGTGGATATAAAAGGGCTGGAAGTCCGAAACAATGAGGATGTAAACACCCTAAAAATCCAGCTGAAAGAGTTTTGTTGCAAATCTTAACATGTTTAAATTACAACGTAAAGTATCAAATATCCATAACTCTAACCAGCATGTTAATACATTGTGTGTTTGGTCATGTCTACCAATAGGTCGCTACGTTACTGCCAGTTATCTTCTACCCGATTGGCCATTTTGTCCCCTTGATGTGATGAGAGACAGATGGTGACACCTCCATCCGCAGAGGACCGACCCACTCATGTTAAGACTACAGTCAGCCCATCTGACCATCTTCTTTGAATCATTCAGCACATCAATAGTTGCAGCCGTTGCTCTATAGAAGCGCGTTGGCTTGGGACAAGGTATATGCTGGTCTGCAAGCAGGGGAGAGCGTTGGAGGACTCGGCCTCAGGCTCTGCAGACCTAATGATAATAGTCCCTCGTGAACAACTGGCCAGCTAAGCACTTTATTCTCTCGTCTCCCCCGCCCCCATTTTTTCCCTCTGATCCTTCCACATACTTCCCCATCCTATGCTTCAGATAACGAAGGTGAGATGTAGTTGAATCAAAATATATGCAAATGAATTTGAATCTTATTGTAGTTATGTATGGTGTTGTACTATAGTAGACTTAATGACTGTATAGTATGTGATATTTTTTAAGCATCCTGGTTTCACTCGACAGTGTCGGTGATTGTTTTACTTTCTATTTTGGAGCAGATTTGATACACAAATTGTCTTTCACTTTCGCTCACATGGTGACGGCTGAGCTGGTCGCTAGCAGCTAACAGCGCACATTATGTCAAAAGAGCCGGCGGAGTGTTCGCCTGAGGGGGAATCGGAGGGTTGGCGCCACGTTGCTGCGCCGGCGCTGTTGGTCGGGACGCGGCTCTCAGCTGTATCTGCCGCTTTAGAAGCGCACTGCTTTGTTCACGTGCACTAAACGCACGGCACAGCAACGTCAACAAAGCCAGGGGAAGCTGGGTTTCCAACACACACACACACACACACACTTGATTCTCTGCTCAGGTACACAGACTGCACTGTGTCTTCACAAAGCCAAAAGTTGTTTGATGATATATTTATGCTCTGAATCTTATATTTTGCACCTGTACACTGTGATTTCTTGCTGATGCATAACTCACATCTATTATCAGTGTAAATGAGCCGCCGACTTTCCTGGTTAAACGGGAACAAAGTGGAAAGTGCGCTTGCAGGCATGCTGAGGGAAGACGAAGGGAGCAGAGAGGGAAATGAGAGCTGCATACAAACAAGCCATTATTAAACACAGTTCTTCTTAAAGCCGCTTTCTGAGGAGCATCGAGCCCAGAGCACTTTAACTTGCCAAAAACAAGCTCTTTTTTTGTGCTTTGAAATTAAGATCAGCGCAGGATAAAAAGCTCAACACAGGAAAGCAGAAGGATGCTTTATTTGTTTACCATGCGGCAGGCCGAGGGCGATAGTCAGACTTCTCTTCATCCACAGGAGAGCTCCTGCTTGGCGGCAGCGCCGATGCAGCACATTGCCTCCCACCAGCATTGCACACAGCGCCATCTGCTAGGACCTGTTGGCTTGTTTGTTTTCCAGAGCAAACAGCAAATCACTTCTTTCCTGTTCCTGCTTTTTACCATATGCCGCTGCCTGTGTATCAGAGCGAGGCATGTATATTAATGAAGCTAATCAAAGACGCGCACACAACCACATCTGCCAGGGGAATTTTCAAATGAACGCGCCCGCCGCTTGATTCATCACGCCGCTACCCTCGCCTGTCACCGTGGCCACCTTTTGATGAAGGTGAGACAGTTATAAGCTGCAATCATCTGGATAAAATGTTTGAAGTGAAGCAGAAACTAGCATTTTTGTATAAAAAAAAAACATGTTTAATGTAAAAGGCATGATAAGTGGTTAAAAGTGTAGTGCTTGTACTTCAATATAGTATTATGTATTATTATTATGTCCCCATCATTGCCACTTAGTAGTGTGTGTGTAAATAGACTGTACCGAGAAGCTTAACCAATTAGCACGCTGCGCTTATGTGGTAAATACAGCTGTATATCTGAGCATATGCACACAGTGATATGTCCCAACAGCAGGCACTGCCTCACAATTTAACTTTCAGCTAATGTAGATAACGTTTGAAAGTCTTCCCGGTGCATCGCGGTGTTCAACAGACCCGCAGACCCCGGTGTCACTGCAATGAGAGTCTCTGTTAAACAGCAGGAGCAACGCAGCAAAGCAATGTATCCACGTACAGATGGCAAATGATCCTGCCGACAAGCCGCTGAAATCCACTGAGCCTGTCAGGTGCTCACAGTGAGCCGTTGTTTCCAAAGCACTGACCTAAACATCATGGAACCCATCGCTGCCATGTTTATTCGATTTAGAAATCGTGATTTGTTTTTCATAGTGACTGTTGCATTGGAGACGTTTGTGGACTTGAGTCATGCTCATGATATTTTACGGCATTATTAATGTGGACATACATGTATCTCTTATTAAAATTGCCTCCATTCCCTATAAAAAGAGTTAAACCTACCCATTTCCACCAATATGAACTAGGGTGCAGGTTACTCATATCTTATTAAAAATGTTGTGTATATTATCTTGTGCTCTATCAAAAGGGACTTGTCGAATGTCTTCGCAACCCACGTCTCCTGAAACATTGGGAAACTGTGTAACTTTCCCAAACTGCCAATCCAACACACTGTTTGATCGTCCCTTTTTAGTTTTATTTATTTACTTTTTGTGGCACTTGTCGTCTACGTTCAACACTATGAATGCCTTCCTGGAGAGCCTGCCTGGAAATGTGTGCCATTATCCCCATATTTCAACGATAATGATGAATGATGAGAGAATGACACTGACCGGAGCTTCATGTATGGGCAGGTTCTCTCTGCTCATTGCACAGTACAGCTTCTTACACTGCTATCTGCACTTTATCACATTATCAGTCACATTATCATCTTGCTCCATCAAATTGAGTTTGTCTGGGGATGGAGATGGATGTTATGCTGCCCTTCTTCCTTTCTCCCAGCATTTGAAGCACTTGAAGCATTACTATTATAAGGACCAGAGCTGCCGCCATCACCCACATGTTCTGTACACAATGTGGTGTCTTTACTGACCAGAAGCCTCATTTCTCAAATTCGCTTTTTAGCGCAACAATAGCACAAGTATCAACCTGAAACACAAGAATTTAAATGAAATACGACAAAATTAGAAACAAAGGGCCCTTTGCAAAGGACATGTCACTCTCAAATCACAATAGAAACCAAAGCTGCGTTCTTTTCATATTATAGGAATTATTTTTTTTAGAACAGCTTTTAAGTATCGTTCTTAATCATGAAAAGAGGCTTGTTCCTTAAGTTACTAATTGAAACTGACAGTGGAAAAGACAACTGCTCCTTTCAGAGTCTATTAAGTTCTATTCACTCTCCCTTCAGTAAGTAGCGTGTGTCAATGTTACTATACAACTGCTCTGCGTGTGTTGATTTGTTCCTACTTAGTGCATAATTACACTTGTGGGTTCGCTGAGAGGAACTTCATTTGATTGTTCTGCCTGTCACTCAGTATCAAGAAAGACAAATATGAAATGACGTGTTTGAGGTTGTTTGAACGTTGGCTTTGGGCGGACACAATGGAGGACCTATTTTCTGAAACTCTGCGTTGTGGCTTTCACTCCTTAACTTGAGGACTTTTCAACCACGCGGTACCTCTGATGCGTCTGTAATGCTCCTCCGAACAAGTGCTTTATCTTGAACTCGTGCAGCATCTGTGTTTTTCTACTGACGAGGCCCTGCTGTCCTGCCTGGTCCAATAAAGTCTGCTCAAATACATACAGACATGGATTCCAAGGGCTTATGGACCAGTGCTGGACCCACGTGTCTGGGCCTCGGGCCGTGTCATGCATGATTGCCTACATGATGCCTGCAGGAGTTCTGGAAGGAAAAACACAATGCAACAATCTGGTATGGCTTAACCAACACTTAGTTAGATCTGAGGCATTAGAGAGGAAGAACGCTCCGTCTGTCTCAAGGTCTCCTCCTGGGTCCTCGCTGATGAGTCAGTGGAAGGGTTGGCAGGTTTCCAGGAGCCAATTTGACCACCCCTCAACCCCCCCACAGGAATAAATAAAAACCACAAACTGATATCCTCCCACCTCCAAGGTTGGCTCTGGGCAGCAGTGTAGCTGGAGGCAATGCCCTGATCAAGCATGGTAGTGTTCAGACGGGGATCTGCTGTGCAGTCTGGGAGCCGCTGACCTTCTGGTAACTTGACTGACGGGTTTATACTTCCCCTACACAATATAATTGCAGACAGCTCTATCGGATGAACTCAGAAACATGGTGGTCGGGTGTCTCTCCTCGCATATGTACTGTTTGACACATGCAACATGTAGGTGTGCAGACATCCATCAATCACTCCATCACTCCATCAGTTTATCCCAGTGGGTTGTACTGGGGATTTATTTCAAGCCTGTCTTCTTGTCTGATCGCTCATCCTAACCTCAACCACAGCTGAATCACAGCTTTCACACATACAGTGTGCAATGCAGCTTTGGTCAAATCGCATCCCCCTCCAGTCTGACCCGTGTGAGCCGACCCATTGGAGGGGTAGCCTGAAGGCTGTCAGAGCTGGATACCATCGCCCCGCACCCTTGCCCTCACGCCATCACCCCAGTGCTGAACTCCGCCTCCGCGGTATGCAATTCAGCCCGGTTGTCCGCTGCAGGCGGAGCCACTCGGTGATTCGAGCAGCATGGTGAGACCCGGTGCCAAGAGTCACTGAGAGCACCCCCCCACAATCAAGACCCTGTAGCATTTGGTTACCAACATTCACATTACCAACATCGCAGCAAAAGTAAGGCATATGTTGCCGGTGGGCCGACGTAGCTGGCTGCTAAATTAGATTATATCATTTGTATTTTATGACCTTTCTTTTTGTTGTGATACAAGGAAGAGAAAAAGTTTCAATAATGTTGCCATTTTGAAATTAACATAAATACCTCAAAACAATCAATCTAATACACAAAATAATGATTTGGTAGCTGAATGCTTCTGAAGCCGTTTCCTCATGTGTTGCCCTTTCAGGCATATAGCATTGTCAGTTTCAGACGCGTCCTCACCTCTCGGGAATACTCAAGTTTGATTTTGACAATTTCGGCTTCGCCAATTTCCGACAGACGTTCCTGAATCTTGTTCTCTCTCCAGTTCGACATTTCCATTGACGTCTATGACCCTTCTTCTTCACCCTCGGGTGTTTGTTTTCTTTTCGTTTCACCAGTCACATGATAGAAATGTCAGCAACGCGTCCACTCGCTGGCTGGGAGAGGCTCTACTCACACATGGGCTCAATCTGACATTACACCGACTCTTGTTCTTGGGAGCAGGCAGGATAGTCAGTTTAAAGTCCATTCCAACTGGTTCAGACACTTGAGTTCTCCCATGCAGCTCATCCGAGTGACGTCTAGATACATTCATGTGTGAAAGGGCCTTTAGTGTTTTCTTACAGTGAGCCAGTCCTCCCAACGTACTGTACATGACATTTGCAGCTGCTATCTGTCTGAATTGAAAAACAGGCGGCGATCTAACTCACAAAAGTTTTGGGCGGGTAAAATGACATGTGCTGCCTGCTGAGTGATGTCCGCTAAACCTAGTGGGCTCCAGTGTGACTCGTAGAAATAGCTGTGATTTACTAATGCATAATGCTCTTGGTTTACAACACGGCACAATCTTTTATAAACATATTGTTTCAGGAAATTAACTTGCGGCTCTTTGTAACACCGTGGTAAAGGCTCATTAAACTACCCAGATGGTGCTTCTTGGTGGCATCCTAATAATAGCCCGGCGTTTTTCATTCCCATCACCCCGAAGGCCCCTGCGCCTCTTCTCCACATCTTCCCTCTGTCACACACACTCATGCTCACACCCTCTCCCCCTTGCTTTGACAGGCTGAGTGGAACAATAACCACGTGCCAGCTGATGCATGATCCATGGGTTTGACCCGCTGACCCCAACACACATTGTTACGGCCTGTTTACATTGTGCAAATTGACAAATGTTTTCATGAGGTCTTTTAACTGGCTTTCAACATGTTTCTGGCATGCCTGCTTCAGCGCCTTCCTCTCCCTCTCCCACTTCCTCTGTAACGAGTTCATATCCTGTCTTAAAATACGTTGTTAGCTGAAGATCACACAGAATGGACTGCGGGGAGGAAATGTAGGCAGTGGAAAGAGCACATTTGTATTCTGCCCATGATCTTGGACATTATGGGGGCATCAAGGTGCAAATATGAGTCAGACAGCTCTCATAATGAAAGAATCGAGACGCATTATGAAATAAGTGGAAGTGACCAATGAAGAGTGACGCGGCACTTGCTGCTTTGAATTCCAATTACAGCGGGCGAGAGAGAGAGAGAGAGAGAGAGGTACCTTTTACAGTCTCCCGAGGTGTCGCACGGCTCGGATATGGACCTCAGTGTGGCAGGTCACAGAAAATGGACTCAAACCTATCCACTACATCAAAATGAGGAGCTGAACCTGCTACCTCTCAAACAGAGGAATACAGACCAGCTATTCCCCTTCTTCCTCTTCCTTTTCTTCTTCTTTTTATTTTTCTTCTTTCCTTCTTCTTCCTTCTTCTTTTCTCCGCCCTGAGATACTTGCAGTACCTCCACAGAGGGCGGCCGGGGTGAAAGGGAGTGGCGGGGACCACTATAGAGGAGAGTGGATTATCTCATGAAGAGAAATCAATTAGAACGTTACGGTGGACTGTGAACATTTATCTATTTAGCTTGACCACTATTGGATTTCCATGATGGGCTTTGACTGTTCAGAGGGAGCGATCAGAGTTAATGGCGATTGTTCTGCACTCCTCCAAATGTATTATCTGCCTTATTCAATGAGAGACACTTCATCAAACCAGAGAGAGCCCTGCGGCCTATTGATAGACGGGCTTTGTGTGGGGTTCGAAGGAAAAAAGATGAAGCATGGGGGTTGAAGGCTGAGTGGAGAAATGGGAGGAGGTGTGTGTGTATGTGGGGGGGTTTCACAGATGTCCAGCCCTTTTGAAAGAAAATTAAACAAGTACCTCATTAGCCAACGCTCCAGTGCTCCCTGGAGGTGGCCACTGAGCCAGGCTTTTTAATGAGCTGGGAACTTAAACGCCGCCAAAGTTTACCCCGGTTTTGCCTTTCACTGTTAGGCCACTGGGAAGAGCCGTGCCCTCCCCCTTCGCCCCTGGTCTCTTCCACCCCCCACCACCACCACCCCTACTACCTCACCTCGGCCCTCCTCTTCCATTGAGGGCCGCTCATGCAGAGGAGAGAGAGGCACCACGCTGATTCCCTGCCTTTCAGCTCCGGAGAGGGGGATAATGCTGTTTTTGTACCACGCATCCAGAGGAATTATCTGCGCTAATTTGATTAGGGGAAGATTTGATTAACTGGAAAATGAGGGCTTTGCTTAGACTTTCACACGCTTAATTTATCCCTTGCAAAGCAGACGCAACATTGTGTCATGAAACTCAGAAGGCATATGAGAGGCCCATTCACCAGCTCGATGGCCCTTTCAGACTCAACAATATCTAAGACTGCCACGGTTCAAATTGGGATAATCAGTTTAGAGCTTTTTGCCTGGCCTCAGAATACAAATTGCATTTGGCATTAACAGTGAAAAGGTTCAAAGGATAATGAGGTTAATGTAGCGGGGAGTTGAGCTAAGGCAGAAAAAATTCAGATGGAAATGCAAAACTAGCGGCATTGTTGCACGAGGTGGATATATACATATATATATATATATATATATATACATATATATACATATATATATATATATATATATATATATATATATATATTCCATTCTGTCATTTATGTTTGTGTGATTGCCAGGATGTTATGACAGTGCTTTGGTAGCAAATGTCAATCAAAGATAAAGAGTATGTCAAGCAGAGGGTAAAAATAGCAGGAATCGTACCAGCGTTTAACACATGTGCTGCATGTGCATTTACATTTCAGTGCAAAGCGAAAGGGCCATTAGTCAGTGATGCTTTGAATTCATTTAGTGGTTTTCGCTTGTCTCTATGATCCCTTTGTATACTCTGGAATGGCCACAGGGACTAAAGGAGCTGGATGCTTTGTTTTTGCTCCTTTTAACATGCAGCCATGAAGGTCATATTACTGCACGGTGATGATTACATTTGAATGAAAAGCGACTTCTTGTGGGAGCGAGGAGAGAAAAAGAGCCACAGGCAGGCTTGATCTTTTTTTCTGATCTAAAACCCTACACTGAGTGACCTTCCCCTCTGTCTGGCTGGATCTGCGGTTGGCGGTGCTCTATTTAAAACAAATAGCTCTTTTATTTTACACAGGGATTGCCTGGATTACCGTTTAATAAGGGCTTAGCCACTCTCAGCACAACATCCCGGGCCCACGGCTGGGCTGGCCAGCACTAGCCCAGCCCATAATTATCCACAGCAAGCTAAAGGCCTACGTTCCTTCAAGAGCCCATTTGAGCTGTGTCGATTTCTTTTTTCGTTTTAAGTTTTTGTCATCTGTCACACCGCCAGCGTAGATGCTTTGAATTGAGAAATTCTGGAAGCCAAGAATTTATCTAAAAAAAATAAGAGGCGAGGGAGGGAGGCGGTTGGGGAGAGATAGAGAGATGGAGGGATGGAAAGAGAAATGTGGAAACCCACACAGATGAGCTGTCTCCTGTTGGACTTCACTCCATCTTCCCCATCTGTTCACCCCAGTTTTAATTAAACCTACTGAGATGAGGATTTCTCCCTCCTCGCTCCGCTCTCCCTGCTTCGCTCCCATGCTATACTTGAGTGTCGGTGGGATGATGCCAACGTCCACTCCTCTCCCCACCTCGCTGCCAGCTGCTAATGAGTGAGCCAGGGTGGCGCGAGGATGTTGCCAGCCATTATGAGCTGTTAATGAGGAGCATTCGTGAAAGGCCCTGGCCTAGGCCTGCTGCCATCAGCCACTGCCGCCGTCATCTCCTGCACACGGACATTCATGCGCTACATATACAAATTTAGTTACATGTGCATACAGAGCATCTACTGACACACAAAGAGCAGCATACTTTAATGAGCTATTTCCCAGGTGAAGTGCTTATGTTTGGTTGGCTAACCCCACACAACCTCATGCAGCGGTCCTCTGTTCTTTGATATTGTCCCTGGCAGGCTACTCCCCTATTACCATAATGGCCTTCGCATCTAGTTTGTTTCTCCGCGCCAACCCACTGTCAGCCATCACTGTGTGCTTCACCTGCTCTTGGCCAGGAAAGAGGTGTCTGCTGAAGCTCACGGAAAGGGCAGGTTGCGGCAAAGCCGTGAGCCCGTTTTCTCCTTCCAGGTTGGCACAGGCGCCTGAAGCCCAGGCCGGCCCCGTTGGCTATCTGTAATGTGAATCCCTCGCTCCTAGTGGCTTCCCCCACGGAGACACAGCTCTGTGGAGGGGCTGAGGGATTCAGCGTAGTTAGTCGAGAACGACGGTCGCTTAGCCATATTTGCCGTTACATGGCCGATACCGATTGTTTTTGTTGTTGCTCTTGTTTCTTTTACATAGCAGCTGGTATACGAGGCTCACCACCATCCCGGAAAAAATATTTGAATTGTCCCAAAGTCGTTTCTAATTCTACTTGTTTACTTCCTTATAGTTGTGTAACGGCTTATTTGCATGAAAACACAATTCATATGATTAGGAAATACATGATTGTATTTTTATTTAAATATCTGCTTTGATTTTAAACAAATTGTTTTAATTATGTATACTAAGCTGCTTAAAGTGGTTAGAAGTGCATAAATCCCTCTCATGTCTTGTTTTTAATATCGCTGTGAAAACAGCTCTTTCAAACTACTGCATTTATTGAAGTTTCTCACCAAAAAGTACATTTAGCAAAATTACATTTGAACAACTAGAGCTTGAACGCATCATAATCATGGGGGGCGACTGTGGGTCAGTGGTTAGCAGGTCTGTCTTTCAATCAGGGGGTTGGTGGTTCAATCCCCGCCCTAGTCCATGTGTCCTTGAGCAAGATACTTAACCCTGCATTGTTCCCTGTAGCTGTGTCTACAGTGTATGAATGTAACATGATTGTAAGTCTTTTTGGATAAAAGCGTCAGCTAAATGTAATGTAATGTAATGTAATGTAATAATGGAACTCAACCTGAGCTGTTTCCTTGATTATTTAGCCAGCCAGGACTCGAGCACCCACACGCTCAGCTGCATTTAACTATAGGATTGTAGTACTAGTTTGTCCCGGTCGCATTGTACTTGATCAATCGGGGCATCCCTAATAGTTTAATTTACTTACTATAATCTCAGCAGTGCACATCGCATTGCTATTTAACACTGCAAGTGATGTGACATTTCAGTTTGCTTTCAGGATTTTAGGAGAGCTGATCAGGCCTACTTTTACTTTAAGCACCACATTTTTATTTCTGATAACATTGAATACCATTGCTTTCATTCGATAGTTTGGCCCCATCACCCACTCACAAGTGCAAAACAATCATCCTCTGGCCTTGTGCTTGCCTTCTCCTATTGATATAATTTGACTGATGCATTTTATGTGTATTTCTTCTCCTCTGTCCTCTGAAACGCAGTCACCTGCCTTTTCCTTTACCTCCTTTACCTCACCAGCCCACGCCAGACAGCCCTTGTGCTATGAAGAGGCTGAGGCTCACTTGACGCTGAAGTTCCTACCACTTCGTTTGCATGGTGGCAAAGTGCTGCAGTGTGCTGTTTGCGGTGCAGATGAGAGGAGGGCAAGGGCTTTAGCAGCACCTTGGGTGAAGAACGATCACACCTCTCAAGCTGAGGCCACACTTTCTACGCTGTTCAGAGAATGGAATCTTCTTTGCTTTGCTTTGGAATCTTCTTTTTTACATTTGAACATACAATGTTTCTTCATACTTCATTGTTCAATCATTGAATGAATAGCGTAACACTATGTGCCTTTTTGTTTTGGCTGCACTCATTTCAATAATAGTCTAAATATGTTGCTCAAAACGTTCTGCTCGTTTCCTCGAGTTGAGCTTGACGGACCAAGATCAGTATCTTTCGATGCTTTTGGATCGTTAGTTGAAATTCAAACGTCCCGTGGGCTTAAACACTACGAGGCTGCACCGTATGAGTGTGTGTGGATGAAACTGCCAAAGGCTTGAAAGGTTATCAAAGTGCACGCGGTGGTTTTGTTCTTTCCTTTTTCCAGCGAAATCCCCAAACGTGGATGTAGACTTCCGAATGTAGTAAATAAACTAGGGAACAACATGCGTCCATGCTTTGGAGCTGCGATAGAGTAATCAAAGCCTGTGTGTGCCGCGCTCACACACCCCGTGCTGCATTTCTTGTCACAACTGTTTTGTCAGTTGGTGGCAAAGCTGATTTTTCCATGGTGGTGATTAATACCAAGTCTGACACAACGGGGGGGGGGGACTTGACTGCAGTGAAATGACAGGCGCCCATGGGCCAAACAGCTTGCACGTCACGTGATCCCGGGAGCCATATTATTGGCTGCGGGCGCCTCTGTAACCTCCCCACGTCACAAAGTGTTGGGCTTGTAGTGTGTAATTAAGATGTTGACAGAAACGAGTGCTCGTCTTGTTAGTTACAGACGGGACCTGACAAGGAGTTTACTCTGTATTTCAGCTCACTGAAGACATGGGGACTAGCACGCCAATGCGATCGCAGGGCCTGCTGTGTTCGTGATGGAATGTCTTCCAAGTGTTAGCGGCCTGTGCACTTTGCTGTGGCTCTATAGAAAATTAAGGCCAACACAGTTTTCTTTTTCACATCCAGGGAAACGTTCCGTGTTTACAGTCGCTGGACTTTCAAGGCCTTTCCACTTTCCATTCTCAATGTCACCGTTAAGAGCTTTTTTTTTCTGTGAGAAGAAAGGCAACAACGCTCTTGAATATAAACATCAGTCCTCTTTGGTGAAATTATTATTATTTTTGTTCCCCTCGGGAGGATTTTCTGTTTACCTCTCGGGTATGTATGTCTGAGAAAAGGAAAGGGAGGAGGGAATATGCAAATACTGCCGCTGTAATAGTTTTGAGATTATTCCTGCGCGGCTGGAAATTAAAATAATGTAAACAGTGAGTGTGAGTGTGAAAACGCTGGTCTGTTCCAACATGGTTAGACAGTTTACACTTGTTTGCCTGAGGGCAAAAACAAAGAAAAATCCAGCACATATTGTTCGATGTGTTTGGTTTCAGAAGTGCAGTAGCTCAGGAACATTCTCTGTTTTCACTCAGCGCTTGTTTCAATTTTATTTTCCTCTGGTGTCCTTTTCAAATTGGATAATTGACAACAACAGCAGCATGAAGTCCAAACCAAGACTCATTCCACTTCAAAGCTTCCTTGTGTCCAAGGGAGCTTAGACTTAAAGCCCCGGCGCTGCGTCTAGGCCGCTTCAATTCCTTTCGCACACATTGGGAATCATTGATTCTTTAGTCGATTGTTCTAGCCGAGTCATCGGGAATAGCCTTGCCTGTTCCGTCAGCGCCGTGTGCAGCTGCGAGTCTGTGTGTGCATGTGGCTGCGCGCCTCTGTGTAAATGAGTTCCAGCTCGATTTAGTGGAAGTATTTTAGTTCTAGGCCAGGCTGAGCCCATGGCACAGCCAGAGCAGGTTGAGTTTCAAAGGGGCTTACGGGGGAATTAGGCAAGCCTTTGGAGTTTGAGCATAGCCTAATTCCTGGTGACCTTTCCCTGGCTCTGGTTTGACTTTTTGTGGTGATCAGCAAGTGCTCTAACAAGCTTTTCCGTCTGTGTGGCTGGGGATTACTGTGGAACAGCCATGCCCTCCCCTGCACTCACAAGAAGCCATCTGTGGCGGAGAGAGAGAGTGTAGGTGAGGGAGAGTGAGAGAGAGAGTGAGCAGAAGTAGGCAATCGCCTGAAGGGGCATTGTCACGCCTGTCTGTGCGTTGGGGAGGATTCTGCGCTTGTCACAGTCTCCTTTTGTGACAAATTGGTATGTTTTGTTCTGCCGTTTTAAACTGCCAGGCACTGACGAGCCTTTCAGTTAATTATCCGAGCATTCACGGACGTTTGAATTATTTTCCTTTTTTCAAAGGGGAGTCTCTTACTTTACGTCTTTTGGAATATCGCCTTAATATTCATTTCACCTTCTCACCGGCACAGAGGCTGGTAATAGCATTACTCAGGTAAGTGTCCACTTTCCTTCATCAGTGTTTTGATCATCTTTCACTGGATGTGATTGAATACTTTGGCTCGTAGGAGTCGAGCGTCGGAAACCTTTCCCTGATGGCTTTGTGAATGCAGTGTTTGTTAACACACGGCTCCTTCTGCAACGTCATTATTAAGTAACATTTAAATGCCTATTTTCCTGTAGATTACAGGGAGCATATGGGTTAATCAGGCTTCATATTTAATTTGTGTGTTTCAATACAGCAATATGCAAATTAGATGTTATGTTATGTCATTTGATTGCATTCATTATACTTCCACAGATGATCTTTGTTCAGAAGCCCCTGCTGTGTTAACAATTGAATTGATTGCATTTAATCAGAGCACTTCTGAAGGAATTATGGAAACTCATAATGTCACATCACTTGTAATTAAAAGGTAGATAGCTTGTTGACTAAATGAGTTTTTTTTATTGAACCCACACACAGAGCTGTTGCACAGTTCTTACATCTCTTTTAAAGAACAGAAGTCTTGGATGTATTCATTTATTTAACCCACTGTAAGTGAAATGTGTAGTGTGTGTAGTTTAATATTTTTACTTATATCTCTTTATTCTTAAATGAAATATTATACATATGGAAACAGCATACACTTATATTTTCACTGAGAAGAAATATTCTGCTATAATAATATTTTCCCAAGTATATTCTTAAAGTTAACATCCTGCCTCTGGCTAGTATATTCCTTTTTTACAGTCATGAGCATCTATGTTATGATATTTTGTATACTTTATTTGTATAGAATTTGCCAGCAAAAAGAAGAACGAAAACTACAATGTCACTTTTGCCCTTTAGGCTTTCTGGCTTTCTATTGTTACACCCCAAAGCAACCATTACAAATTCCACTTTTTATTTATCACAACTTACCGCTTTGCTAGATTAGCATGGCAATCAGTTGGCTAAGCCTTTCCAGCTCGAAGAGACCCTCCTAACCCTGTTTTTACCCACAGCAAGGTTACAGCCTAAAGGTAAGGTCTGCCTTGAAAGCACCATTCAGCGTAAACAAGTCCCAGAACCATGTATATTTAGCAGGGGACCACTTTCTGGTCAGAACCGTGAAACCACTGCTGAAGAGCCTTAAACCTGCATTCTTTCCAATGGCCAGCAGGGGCCCACTCCTCTGGTTGCAAAAAGAAGTCCGATTGTATAGAAGTCTATGAGGAAATGACTCTACTTCTCTTTTGATTCATTCTCTCAGTAAACATTGTATACGTCTATGGTCTCAATCTCTAGTTTCAAGTCTTCTTCAATACAGCATGATGTTCATTAAATTATGTTCCATTTAGAGTTAGATAGACCGTAAAACAATGTATGCTTTAGGGCGTGGCTATTTTGTGATTGACAGGTCGCTACCACAACGTTGACTGTTCTGAGAGTTGTTTTTATTTTAGAGCTTTGACCCCTTTTTGACACCCTGTTTTTAGTTCATGAAAGTTATTGACACATTTTGGTCACCGAAATATATATTTTTGAGCTATACTCAGCTCCACCCTCTTGTGTCACTTCTAGTTGCAAAAAGACAAGATGGTGAAGGCCAAGAATTTAGATGGCAACAAACCACAAACCAATAGTTGAAGCCATGGTGACTACGTCCACTTCCTATTTCCAGTCTGTGATATTAAGATATAAATGTGTTATCTTTGTAAGAATCCAAACATACATTTTTGTGACTTTCATAGTTGATCGGTATCTGTGGAGGATGGCCCCATCTACTGTGTGCTTGATGCTGTAAAAATATAAAAAAATAAAGTATGGGTTTCCTGATCGCCAAACCGGGGTGCTCTGTGGCAGTCTGGAATGTCTGCTGTATCCCTTTAAGTAACCTCCATGGGTACACGGGTGGGGAGAGAAGAGCCTCATCATCATCATCATCATCATGCAGGAGTCATCTGGGTAGCCTCTCTTCCCTCTCTACTGCATTATCATAAAAAGTGATTTAGGACTGATTGATGCAAATGGCCCTCTGTTCTTTTCTATCATTAACGGGCCCTTCGCCGTGGCCACAGGCGGTGATTAAAGCTGTCATTTCCAGCTACTCATTAAAGGAGCGCGCATGGCCTTGGGAGGGATTCAGGGAGGGAGGGAGGTGGAAGACCGACAAAAGGAGGAAGAGGAAAGGGGCCATTTTCTTCCTGAAGAAGGGCTATCTAGTGAAACTACATTTCTAAAAAGAAAAAAAAAATAGATCTGTGCAATGTTTTCATAGTTGTTGTATTCTCTCCAGTGTCTGGCTTAGACAGAGGGATACAAAAAAATCTGTGGTCAAAATCCATTATAATAGCATCTTTTATGATTCCCCAAATGCTTTTTTAGTTTAGGCTGCCAGTGGGGTTACTTGGGAAAAAAGCAAGCAATAACAAGCGACAGTAGAGTTAAAATCGAAGTCCCTTACAGTTCGTATTAATACATTTTGTATGGAACTAGTTAAAAAGTTATAACGCACAGAGACAGTAAAAAACAAATCAATATGACTTATATTTCTGCTTTGCTGCTAGCTATAAATCACAAACAATGCTCTCAAAGAAAGTGAAACTGTGGACAAAACAACCACAACAACCCCAGATACTGAAGTGTGTCTGCAGCCGCCCCATGACTCCTGGCAATGACATTAGTCTGTGTGGCGCATACACTTGAATGTGGATGTGAGTGTGTTTGTGTGCTACTCGCCGATGGGAACCGTATCTTCTCTAATGGGGGTGGGGAGGTTCTTGGCTGTGAGGCAGTGAGATGTGAAGCTCCAGCTGAGCTCTCCTCTGCAGGGGCCTGCAATACCGCCGTGTCCTGGGGACCTGGGCTAATGGCCTTAGGAGCCCAGCAGGCCTACAACCAATGGACCTACAGGCCTACCCCCAATACCTCCCGCCCACATCTCCTTAATCTTTCAGTACGATTCAGTCTCCCTCAGATCACACGCTGGGATTCTGTTCAGGGGCTGCACATGGCTTGTTGCAATGGAGCTTAAGGGGGGAACAATGAAAGGAGGAAGATATGTGTTCTTACTGGCGAGGCACCGGGGTACTAAGCTCCAATCAGAGAGGTCCATCGATTAACGTTGTTCTGTATCAAAGGCAAAGGTTTCCTGGCCCAGGGTGTGATGCGCTCTGCGGGGCCCACTGTGCCAGTTGATCTCTGGAGAAATCCCACTGCATTCCCCACACATGCTGCCGACGTTCTCCGCGCACCGCATCGGACACGATCCTATGCACGTGAGAGCAGTGGCGAAAATGGACCGCTGCTACGTTGTCTCTCACAGGGACACGCTAGCAGGATGTGTGTCGCACTCTGGGACTCCTTTCTCTTTACTTCCCATGAGTGCCCAATGAAAGCACCCCACTTTTCTATCTATCAAGACAGAGTGGATGGAGTTGTGTGCCTTGCAGACTAACAGTGTCTGCATGTGTAGATCTCTTGTGAGATACATTAGGAGCAATTAGTCGGCATATGAGAGCTCATTAATTGGATGCCAAAGGCAAACATCTATGATTATCTAAAGGGGAAATACAGGTAATGTAAAGGCTTTTGCAATCCGTTCTCTCAGTTGTCGTGCAGGTGTTTGCTTCTCTTTAACTGACATCTTACTCATTGACGCAGCAGAGAATACAATAGTGTTAATTGTCATTCCTTTGTAGTGTTTATTTTTTTAAATAATCAGGTTTCATATCAAGGTTATGTTAAGCTCCTGTACTTGTAATGATCCATGTTCTACCATAAGAGAGAATTAGCCAGGTTCAAAGATACAGACGCCTATACAATTGCACCCCTAAATTGTGAAAAATTTCTGGTCCTTGTTTATTGCCCATTAAATGAACATTTATGTTGATGTAAAATGGTGCCATAATTGCCCTTTTAAGAGCAATGTGTTGGCACACATGCATCTGTGAAGGAAAACCAAACCAGCATTGTCTATTGGGGGCCTAATGGTGCAATTAATGTTGGTCCGTCTGTTCTGGAGACTTTTAAGGAAATCTTTTTCTCCCCACTTGCTCTCTAAACTGGTTTTTAATGAAGAAGATAAAGTGGTTCCTTGTGTGTCTCATAGGCTACCAAGCCTGAATGTCAGTTCATTTGACATTATTCTAGTGTGGCTGTACGGAGCAAGCAGCCTGCCTCCTCCGTGGCTCCTTGTTGACAAGCCGGCAGCTCCCTCCTAGTGAGGCTGTAATGAGGAGCTATCTCCCTCCCAGGATTTGGGCCTACACCGTGTTCGGGGCCATTGCACACTCATCGTCAAAGCATTGGTAAAAGAGGAACCGGAAGGAAAGAGCTGGGCAGCCAAACCCCCACCTCAACATGGATTATGTCATATGTCAAGTCATGCCACACTGCTGTTCCAACCTCATCTGTGAAAGTGCCCAGACAGCTGAGGGTGGCATTATTACTCAGTAGAATATGCCTGCAGGCCCACCTCCCCAGAGAGGGTCTGCCTGCAGACTGCAGTGCCCATTGAGGGGAGGGGCTGACAGGGTCTTTATGACTAGACACTCTCCCTAAGGACCACTCAGGAATAAATTAGCACGGCCACAACCCTTCTGGCATAATGTGTTTGGACATGAGGGAGGCGGCCCCACCCCTTGTCCGTCCCAGAGGACAACTATACTCAGTGCTCAACCTTATCTTTGAGTATTAAAATACATGATTGCACCTCCGGGGCATACACACAAAATCTGTCCTTTGTGTGCACTCATCTTGCCATCCACTCAGTAATCATAGATCATAAACTCTGCAGCTGTGCTGTTCCAAAGCAAGATATTGCTTCTAAGTTATACAAACAATAATAACAATGAACATACTAGTTGATCTTCTAAAAAATGAAAAAAGAAAAGTGTTTTATTGTCTCCAGAGCCATTTTCTTCCTGTTTGTTTGGTGGCTGAATGTGATCCAAGGGAGAAAGGGAGGACTGGAGCATGAGAGCAAGAGGGAGAGTGGCTTAGTGTAAGGCTTTAAATCCCCAGCTAAAATACATAGCCCTCAGGTGGTGCAGCTTCTTAACCTCAGCCTGCTTGGTCTGATAAGAGTGTTTCTTTGTTGTTGGCTGGAGAGTAATGCAGACTAGCTAAAGGCTATTAGAGTGTTGTTAATCAGTAGATTGCTCACTCTGTTGTGTACTCAGAGTCTAAATAGTGTTCACCAATCAAACAAACCAATAAATAGATGTTTTTATTTTTGGTTGTGCACTCTCATGTTAACACCCCACAGTAGCGGCCTAAAGGTATGTCAAACTCCCATCAATTCAAATCCCCTCCCAGGATGACACTGTCTGCGACCTCCACCCAATATTAAAGGAACGGGTTCACAGGAATTTGCCATGCTCTGTCCCAGCTGTTTTGTTTTCAGTGCAGTCAAACTCCCAGCTGTTAATGATTACCGCTGTGGACCGTGCCCGGAGCTTCGCCGACAGTCCCCTTTTGATTAGCAATTATCCAGAAAAAAACGTTGAGGGGAAACTCAGACGCTCAGGAGAACATGTTTCCAGCGTGTTTTTCTCATTGAGCAAAGCTCTGTCAGGGCAGGCAAAGGTTGCTGTGGTTCACTGGGGTCCACAGCGCCACTTGGCTTTGATTCTCCCATGCCGCCCAGATGTTGGGATCTGGCTCCGCACTGCTCCATATGGTTCCACTTACTCTCCGGGGGAGGAAAATAAATGGTTTGTTTTTCTATTGTGGTCTCACTCATTACGCACTTATAAAACCGGCTTTTGAAGATTAGAAACTTGTGCCTGCGCTGAGCCCGATATAAGCTGGCATGTTAGCATGGAATGTGTGGCTTTTCATTTTAAGCTCGTAGTTCAGTTTTATACGAACAGGAACACAGATTAGTACCGGTGTAGTAACGCATCTATTCATTTTGGTTGTAGTTTTAGCTGTGTCTGGTTAGCTTTGTGTGTACCCAACCTTGGGACGATGAATCCTTATGCGTATCCTTTGGCACAAACTTTCCCAAAAAAAAAAACATGGGTAAAAAAATGGACTTGAATGATGGCTGACCAGATACTGCAGAAGGATTTGAAGAACTCACCTAGCTTTAAGAGCTGCACTCGGTCAACAGGCTAAGACATATGCTTAACCATTATATATATTTTGAGATTTAGATCCTTTTACTGTTTTCAAGCTTTGGGCTGTATTTTATTGTATTTATTTAACATATTGTATTGCAATAGTACAGTAACATTTATTAGCATTTGTATTTTGGGACCATTCACCCAAACGTGACCTACCAACCCGCATCGCCCTGTGAGATGGCTTACCACAGTTTTTAGTGCTATAGGGTGGGTTTGCATATTCAAATACAGAGCCTATACATGTGTTCATATAACCCCATATTCAGATACATACTCACATACATATATGAAAATACAGCACATATAAAGTAATAATCAAGAAGAATTTTAAATGAGACCTTTGCAGTGAGAGTTTTTATTCTTGCATCAGGTAATCAAGTGTCGGTTGGTTCCAGAGGAAGAGGATTCTCCTGAGAGCTATTAAGGAAGTAAATAAAATAACCGAGATGATTCCGTCCCTTCACCCATGTTACTTTTCCATTGTAAATACTCATACTACAAGATTAGATCTCAAACTACTGGAAGCATACCAGTGCCTGGCATGCTCCGTTGACCCCCATGACCCCATCCAGTCTTCTCCTGCTGGCCTTGTGAAGGAATTTCCATCTCTGTGTTTTCCTTCCAAACTGCTGCTTTCATCTTCTTTTGACTGACAACAACTTTGTTTTGCTCTCCGGCGTTCCTGCCTTTCCTCAATAACTCGATCCATGCTCCCACAGCCCCTCTGAGCACTTAGGGAAGTTGTAGTTCTGTTGAGTAGCAGGTGTTCCCGGCCCCGTCTGCCCTGACCCGTCAAGGGTTAGTCGTCTGTCAGTGGGTGTCAGGTCTATAAGTAAGACTAAGGTCGCCCTCCTTACAGAGAGGTCACGCAGCGTTGACGCTATGAAAGGAAGATGAGAGAGAGAGACTGACTGGAGGAGCCCTCCCCTCAGACACAGACCCGCTTGAGATTTCTTACCGTGAACTTCCTTCACTTCTTGAACAATGAGAGCACATCTGGCCACTTCTCTTTGGTTTTGTCACAGTTGTCATTCACTCTTGCCTGAGAGAAAAAGCAGGCAGTGTTATTCTTACCTTGACCTTTGAATGTGTTTATTTCCTGGAGTACAGCTCGAGGCAACGTTGTGTAGATCAATATAACATTCTGGCACAATTGTGGTGTTAAAGGTGTAATTTAAAGGATTCTCGACCGTCATCGATACATTTCTCACGACTCTGGCGTTCGATACAAACAGCAAGACAACAGCAGGGTGTCAAGAATGTGTTTTTTGTACTTTTTTTTTTTTAGACAGCAGTTCTTTGATGGACTCCTTTAAGACAAATTGGCAACCCCTCTTTCACATTAGAGTGCGCTATCAGAAGCACAGAGAGGAGGGTAGATTTAGCTCCATTAAATGTTCTTTAATTGGCTTTGTAAGGAATAATCTCCCCGTCTCTCTTGAGCTCCTTGGTTTTCAGACCGGCTGCGTAGCGGCGCCACTCATCCGTCAAATAACATCGGCCGGATCTTCAAAATGAAAGGGACACATGCCAGCAAGTTGTTCAACACTGTGTACAAACACTCCAGATCACACTTCAGTAGAAAGGCCTGTCATAGTCCTGTTTCAAGGAAATTAGATTTTGGGTAAACACAACTGCCATGTGCAGTGTTTTCTTTGGAAAAGTTTTGTTTTTTCTTAGCTCTTAATCTTTAAAGGACCCTGAGCTCTGAATATAGGCACGTTTCCATTCATCACATGGCTTATCTGCTATTGTTAGTGAAACACTGACAGTCCTTCGCACATTTTGAAGGCCCTGGAGCGCTAGTGTTGTCAAATTGAAATGTGGGAAGCAGAATTGCTGCCCACCTGCGTAGCTCCAACAGCGCTCCGGGGCCTTGCCTTGATGTGCGATAGAAGTGAGGTACCACAGAACCAAACAAAACATGCAGTGTGCCCTCTTCTGATTAGCAGACAGCGGCGTGATCTTCTGCGTCCTTCGTTGAGGCTTTGTGCGGTGACAAGCGCACACCGAGGCCCCGGCAAAATAACAATGAGCGACTCGCCAGCTTGTCAGTCTGCCTGCTCCATTTCCTTTCTCGCGGCGTTCTCCGTCTCTCCAGGCCGCACTATATCCTGGAGCTTAATAGACTGTAGAGGGCTCAATTGAAAATGTGGATGTGCCCATCAGAATGCGTAACCTTGTTCGCCCTAGTTATTTAACCCAAGACATCTGAAGGCGATGGCTCGACCGAGGCATGTCAGAGACAAATGAAAAGCTTTTACCGGAGATGTGTATGTGTGTGTGTGTGTGTGTGTGTGTGTTTAAGTGTGTGTGTTTACGTGGGTATTCGTGCATATGCACGCGTGTTGGTGCCTCGCAGCCATCCCTCAAACTCCCTAAATTTCGAGCCAGTGCATCAGTCCAAGCAGGAGTGACACGCGATGGCGTTCTTGGTTTATCTACTCCAGGGCCACGCTCCTCGTGTCTCTTTGTGTCGCTGTCACCGGAGCAGCAAGCACTGGAGGAGGGATGGAAACGCGGTAATAACAGTGGAGACGTGTTTGTTTGTCAAGACAGCTCCGGCTCTCCAGGCGAGGCGGGCATTGCTGGATTCATGAAACATGACAGCTGTTTGGATTGGGAAGGAAATAGAGAATCAGCCTTCAACATCACTCCCGAAGAACTTGACACTTAACAGTCAATACACTTTGCTATGCCGTTTCAGTCATTATACTGTGGGTGTGTACAACTGTGGCAAAAGAAATTGCAAAAAAAAAGGAAAAGTAGAGATCAATTTTTCTAATTTCTTTTTACATCAGCAGCATATTTTTAAAAGCCTCCATGTACATTTAGTTTGATTTAATATCAGTAACCCCTTTTGACCCAAAGCGTAACACAAGAATACACATTTAAAAAGACACTGAAGTTGGAAGAGCAAATGTTCAAGATACAGTAAGTTACACAACGTGCTTCTGGTTGGCACTGTGTTCAGCTTCTGGCTTGGGCCAGGGTCGTATAGTTCATAAGAAATTATTTTCGTTTATCTCTGACCGTGCCAGTTGTCTCCATCCATGCATGTCATAAGAAGATATGCAAAGGCCAGTGGAAGAAGGGAAAGAGACTCAAAAGCTAACCGTCAGTTATGGATGAAATAAAGCAAAAATATAACGTAGGCTAGTTTTGGATTCAGGGCAGAACTCTAGATCAGGACTTGAAAGATTAATTTTTGTTTAAAGACCTATTGTAGATAATTTATGGCACATCCATATTTTGTCTTCACTGTCCGGCAATATAGTTGTGCCGCTCTTAATAACCCTTAAGGGCCTTAAAGTTAGAATGAAAGAAATGTAAGCGGTTGTGAACAGTGGTTAGCACTATTAGCATTAGCATTAGCTGTTTATATGAAGCAGTCTGGCAGCTACATTATGTGTTAGTTGTAAATAGTCATATAATATTATTTTTAAAAGGCCACAGCTGAAGTTATTTTTCATTAAGTAGTAACACGCATACATGCTTCAGTTATAGATCATATCATTATTGCTATCTTTCATCCAGTTCATAATTCTGTTTATTGTTCTTCTGTTGTCATTCCTTTCAGGGTCAGTGTAATACCAATAATATTAATAATATGAATCTCATACCATTACAACCAGCAGAAAGTTGTGTCTGATTCTGCATGCATGCTGTGGGGAACCCGACCCCCTCGCTGCCACACTATACAACTACTTGGTTGTCTGTTGGCGACATCGTTAGCCATTCATAAGCGTGTCAACTAATGGATTTGTGTTGATGCATAAACACAAGAATGCTCCATCAAGTCCTCAATTTCACGAGGCCCCTGTGTGATTCATCATTAATCACCGTGAAAATGGCACGGCTTTAGAAGGCAATATTACACAGGGTCGTGCGTTTGGTTTCCGGTGGAGGGCGGCTCCAAAGCTGTCACGCAGAGGGGAGAGAGGGAGGCCACACCAGGCACTTTGCCTTTAACGGCGATAGCGCTGAACACGTGCGTTCCCCCCGCCACCGCACGGAGGAGTTGATTGCCGACGCTTCTGATGACAAAAACGACATCTGTGAACATCTGTTTTGGAAATTGAAGCCGGCCCTGGAACGGAACATTGACTTTGTTTTCCGTCTTCGTGGACCAATTAGGGCTAACAGATTTACACAGTCGGATCAATTCGGTAACAATAACGGCACGGCTGTTATTCCTCTCGTTTGATAGCACTGTGGCTCCACTGTGCCCATTAGCATTACAGAACAGCAAGCACCCTGACCTCCACAACATCTTCGCTCCATCTCGTATACATCCCTGGAGATGCTTTTTCCTTTAATCTAGAGAAGAGAGTGTGTGTGTGTGTGTGTGTGTGTGTGTGTGTGTGTGTGTGTGTGTGTGTGTGTGTGTGTGTGTGTGTGTGTGCATCCCCTCCCTTGCTTCCTCCTCTCTGGCATCCTTGCTACAGTTAATTAACAGTTATTAGTGTTAGCGCAGAGCACCGGATAAGATGTCACAAATCATCAAGTCTCTAGGTGCAGTTCCAGCAATTAAGAGCTCTGTCGCACCTTCCCTCTCCACAGTCATTTGGTACGCATCCAGGTCCCTTTTTAGACCTGAAAGCACTAATCAAATCATTTCTGCTCAGAGATTTCGTCGTCATTATTTCAAGCCCTAACAACATGCGACTCACAACTCGGCACCTCCCCCTGGCCCCAACTCCTGTCTGCAAAACGATGCAGAGCTACACTTTCCTCTATATTACTAACAGGGATTCTAACTTTTAATTTTGTGCTTTTTCCCTTCATGAGTTCTATTTATACCCAGCAGGCTTTTCTGTACTCTGCGATATAGATGTGCAGCTAAAATATAGTCCAGCCAAGAGCATGGAGACCGTCTAAATGGAAACTTAATTGTGTCCGTCTGAAGTAAAGGGACCTGGAGTGGTGCTTCTTCTTGTTTTCCACACCTAGCCCTTGTATGGGCTGTAGTTTGTTTGCTCGTTCTTTCTTTTCTGGCTGATACCAGCTCTGGCCCAAAAGTACAGAGCGGTGCAGTAGAGTGGTGCTCAATGGTGTTCACACTGGCGCTCTTCAGGACTTCTGTGGTGATCGAAGCTATTAAAACCATTGTCTCACGAAGCTGTTCAAGGTCTGCTCAGTGTGTTGTATTGAATTCACCTAACCTCAGCATCAAAGACAGAATGTGAGCAGACCAGACCGTTTTAAAGGCTCTACTGCAGCTACAGTATGTTGCGGGCACTAGGCCCATGTAACTCCTGTGGTTAAAAGACAGGCAAAACACGAGCACCTCTCTCCCAAATCCAAACACTACTATTTCAGAGTAAAACAAAAATGTGTGATGTCATCAAGTATTAAGTGTAAAGTGCTCCATAGACAACGGGTTGTGAGAGACGTTATAGACGACAGGGGAATGTTCTCAGTGTATGGGACATTTTCTGTTTCACAACTGAGACCACTACAGTTTATAAGAATAAATCAGTCTCCAGTTTATTGTCTATGAAGCTCCAGACTTTATACTTGATGACATCACTGCTTCTCTGATATGTGGCTTTAGGAGAGAGTAGCTAATGTTAACAAATATTGATTGAGGCCATGGAAATGACATTCTTAATTAAGGGGGTGTTTCCGTTTAATGTAAGGTGTGCACAGTATAATGAAGCTATGGTAATTGCATGCATTTGTAATATGGGCCCTGTACTGGTAGTGTAGAGGTTATATGTGTTACTCCTGTTCGCCCACTCTGCTTGTTTTTTAAATAATTCATGTAGAATTATTTAAAAACAATTTCTATAGTCATGCTTGTCTCTAGACCTGCTCATTAAATGCGTTTGAAGTACATCATCTATACACAGTTTCTGTTTGCAGCACATTAATTTCATTCAATTCCTTTTAGTTTATTTGCAGTGATAAAACATAGAATCAACATACAAAAACAATGTAATAAAAAAATATGGTGAGGGAAAAACCCCTCAGAAGCTGTGCAACTTGTTAATTTGTGCAGATGAGTTCATCCTGTGGGAAATATGAAGAACATTTCATCCCAAAACAAAACAAAACGAAGCAGAAAACAAACAAAGGAACAATAAAATCAAGATGACAAGCTCAGAAAACTGATTTACATAACTGAATGTGAAACCAGCAGAAACACTGCGGAAAGCTGTACGGCAGTATGAGTCTATAAAATCACAACGAGGAATAGAAATAAAATCTAATCACTAAACGCCCTGATGCTGTACAATGTAATCATAAGGAAGGTTAGTGTGATGATTTTAGTGTAAGTGCAAGTAAGTCGACTAGAAGGAACGCACGTGGGCCTTTTATTTACTGCCAGACTCGTTACAAGAGGAAACTACAGGCATAACTACACCCAGGATGCACAATCACAGAACTGGAACTGGTATAACTAAATGGGACACAGCCGTTATGTTATTGATGTTATTAGTTACACCTGAGTTTGGCAAGTCAACAAGTCCTGCATTAGAAAAAACACAGTACTAAGGTCCTCTGCACCGTCCTCTACCAAAGGAAAGAAGGTAATGCCGTCCTACAATTCTTTGCGGCAGCCAAATTTAATGCAACACAACGCCCACATTTGTCCGTTTATAACACGTTTAATAGTTTCCTATGAATTCTCCTTCACATCTCACCTCATGACATTTTACATCGACGTCAAGGAAATGTGGTTATGAATTTTCTTTTTTGTATTAAACCTCAGCGTGTGTGCCCCACTGGCTCTTCACTGCGCTCATACAGCATCATCAGGCCCACAGCCTGGCCAGGGAAGGATACTACCCACCCTCCGGTTCCCCCTCATGTCACAACTGTTAGCACTGTTAGCACTGTTAGCGCTGGCTCAGCAGTTGCCATGTTGTGAATCGTGTGGAGGCAATCTCACACATTCAGATATATACTCAGAACTTTGAATGTAGCACCTTTAACTCTACATGACTAATTTTCTCCTCGCATTATGATATTACACATTTTTGTAATTCCCGCCTCATTTCCCCCACGGCAGGAGTTGTAAGGCTCCTCGATTACATTCACTCGTAGCAACTATTATGAGTCTGTGGCCGTTCGCGCTGTATTCACCGGGAGTTTGAGGTCAAACATTTGATTTAGTTGGGGGCACACTGCCAGCTTTGTTCTTGTCTTTTCATGTGGGAGGCAGCCAGCATCCTTCATGCTCCTCCACGTCCAATTTCCTCCTCCCCGGGGGCCGCCTCCTGTCAGGTGTCAGCAAAATGATCCCCAGTTAACAGTTAAGAGAAGTGACACGGGAGCTTCCATCGATCAGCAGTCATGAATCATCAGTCGAAGAAAAAGAAGAGCGGAGGGTCACAGCTGTTGGCGCTACCTGGTTCTTATTAAAGCATGTGTGTGTGTGTGTATGTGTGTGCGTGTATGTGTGTGTGGTTATATTAGCAACATTGATAACTATCACTGCTGAGAAGTGGGATATCCGCAGCTACAGGCTTCATATAATCGATTGTGTACCCACTATATAAACGGGATATACACAGTAGCCGGAACACTTTAGAATATAATGCAGGCTCGACGTGTCTGTGATGGCTGGTTCTGCGGTGAATGAAATGAAAGAATGATTGTTCAGTGTTATCTCATCACATTGCAGACCAGCCATTTCTTTGTGGAAAGAAATGGCTTCGCTTTCTGCTTCACTTCCATCACTGTGTCTCATTGTGAGTGTGACAGCAGAGTGAAGTGTTTCTACTCAGTCACTCAGTAAGCATGCTAACATTCAGACTCACACAAATATATCTGAGTGCTACACTGTCATACATACAGTAGCAATACTCAAAAGTACACTGTCAAATACATTTGTATTTAAACACACACACACACACACACACACACGCACTATACACAAAGGGATGGCTATATATATATATATATATATATATATATATATATATATATATACTGTGTATATACTGTGTATATATATACTGTATATATATGGATATATACAGCTTAGTCTAAGGTAACCAAAACACAACTCTTACTTTCAGGTATTTATACACGGAGGACATACTCAATAGTATATTCCGTTTCTGCAAATAGATCCGTCCACCCTGTATGCTGAACACATTTCATTTAAATGTGGTTATTTCTCATTGCATTGTATATATCCAAGTAGGAATTGTAAATTCTCAAATCCCAGGCGGTCTTCGTTGTAGAATCTACTGTTCCCATCTCTGCTCATAATGCGTATATTTATTTTTCCAGAGTGGTTCAAATGAAAGACCAGGTCAATTGCAGAGTGAGAGTAGTCAATGTACTAAAGTCCGTATTCTCTTGGAAGGACGGGGCTTGTAGCCACTGCAGGTGGATGTTGCATTAAGGAGTTGGAGAGCTGGAGTAAATGGTAAATGGACCTGTACTTGTAGAGTGCTTTTTGGTCTGCCGACCATTCAAAGCGCTTTAACACTACATGACATCATTCACCCATTCATACACTGATAAAAGGAGCCACCTGCCCATCAGGACTAACTAACATTCGCACATGTTCACACACCGTAGGCACAGCTACAGGAGCAAATTTGGGGTTAAGTTTCTTGACCAAGGACACATCGACGTGGGCTAGCGGAGCCGGGGATCAAACTGCCGATCCTCTGATTGAAGGACGACCCTGCTCGCCACTGAGCCACAGTTGGAGTGATGGAGGCAACAGAAGTCGAGATGGTGAATGCACAGATCTGTCTGAGGATCAGTGGTGAAGACTGCAGCTGGCATTTTCTAAGCTGCAGGCAGAAGGCAGATGGCAGCAGTCACCTCCATCTCTATCTGAGTAACACGAGCACGTGAAGACGCGGTGGCGGCGGCACTCAAATGGACACACGCTGTGCATGTTACAAAAATGCGCTACAATCTCCCAGTGCTATAGAGTCCTTATGATATGGTTTCTACGAGCTCTGTGGCTCCCGATTGATTAGCCACCACTGCCTTGCATATGTAGAAAACACTAACAGTAGGTTACCTGTGGGTAACAAACTGATCATATAGTATCACATAATAAGCGCATACAGTAGAAGCACCGCTTTTAAAAGCTTGCGTTATATTTGAAATGCCTAGTTCTTATGAACAAGGACATATTAAGCTGTATCTGACTGCAGACTTTCTGTCCCAGTAATGGCAGAAAATCCCCAAATGTCCACAATATCCCAGCTGGATTTATACGGTTCCAGGTGGACTTGTTCGCAATTACCCATAGGTGGTAACACAAGTCCAAACGTGGTGGTCTGCCCCCCTCAGCCTGTTTTGCTCATGGCTGAAATACTCAAAATGCTCTCTCTCTCTCTTCCTCTCTCTCTCTCCCTCTCCCTCTCCCTCTCTCTCTCTCTCCCTGCCTTGCTCTCGCTCCCTCTCTCCCCCTCTCTCCGTCCGTCTCTGATGAAGGTCTCATCAGGGGGGTTACTCAGACACTGAGGGAGCGGTTTCATTTTCCCCTCATTACAGCAGGCACTGGAGACTCACCAGGCTTCAAAGCTGCTTGATTGCATTATCAGGCATTTGGTGTAACACAGGGATAATCTATGCCATGTGACAGGGGAGCCAGGCCAACATTACAGCGCTGGGCTGGATGGAGGGAGAGAGTGGACCTGGATATCAGGCCAGGGATTGATTCACATGCGTTAGTTTTTTTCTGGTCTTGTAGATAAGGTGCTCCAAAGTGGCCATAAAATCACTTAATGTAGATTGTCTAACATAGGTGTTCTATCATTCCTATTGTATTATAATATGAGGTTATATACAAGCGTCTGTGAATAACTTTTCTCACCATTCGGAGTAATTGGTACAAGTCATCTAAAGTAAGCCGCTGGTCTCATCCTGCAGTGCTTCATTTGTTATGTCGCTGCTTTCAAAGGTCAAACACGGGCAATCTCTGTTTATCACGTCGACAATCATTATCAAGATTGGCCTCGGATAAAGAGCTATAAAAGAATTGTAATTATCACCATTTTAGAAACGGTAATTATGGGCATCATTAGCATCCATCATTATGTTTAAGTGGGGCCACGGTCCACTACCCGGGTGTTCATCCTGCACTTTTTTATCTGCTCTCTCCCATCGCTTCCTCCATGTGTTGA
Organism: Cyclopterus lumpus; assembly: GCF_009769545.1. Taxonomy (NCBI): domain Eukaryota; kingdom Metazoa; phylum Chordata; class Actinopteri; order Perciformes; family Cyclopteridae; genus Cyclopterus; species Cyclopterus lumpus. Next base: position 19,657,869 of record NC_046979.1, read on the forward strand.
GAGGGAACATCAGAGGACGTTTTTGGAATCGGGGCCAATCGTCTGCGTTTTCCCAGAGGCCAACAGCTCCCTCATTCATTTTTAACCAGGCCTCACAAAAGGCCTCGCCCTGCTGCGGTTCAAATCAGATTAGAAGAGATCACAGATGTTGGTGGTAGATTATGAGCGTTTTTCTTCTTCCGTCAGCCAAGTATAAAAAAGTATGGACAGTATGTGAATTTGTGCAATGCGGGTTGAAGGACAGTTCACAGCTTGTCTAAGGGAACCGAAGACGCAGAGCTTAACTGAAATGAAAGAGAACTGAAAGTAGGTTACGTTTAACAATCCCTGCTGATAGACATCCACCTGGTATTTTTACTTTTCACCAGACGCTGCACAGCTTCAACTGCAAGCCGGCTAATGTTTGTATTCAGCGTTGTAGCGTTGAATCGTGCACAACGTCTAAACCACAGTCTTCCTGTGGATGAATTAGTAATGCTAAAAGATTCCATTTCGTCTCTCTAAATGCTGTGTGCAGCCCTCAACCTGGTTAATATAAGAAGCCACTAAATTTTTCATGCCCACGCCAAGTGTAGCCTTCAATTTAACATGCGCTTTTAATCCTGGGAGGGCTACATGTATTCTTAATGTCGAGGTACATGGTGTTTTCAGAGTAACCCGTGAAAAATGCATCAGCAATATGCAGAGCAAATCACATCCAATGTTTTTTGGGGTAAAAAAAAAACACAAAGCAACACCACAGCAAAGATGAGCGAAACCAATATGTTGTTTTGACACATCTGTCACCTCAGGGGTCTCGGGAGGACACCTCCCGCAGGCAGTGACGGTGTGTGTGTGTGTGCGTGTGTGTGTGTGTGTGTGTTCGATGGTGTGATTAATTGAGAATCACACATGTCGGTTGTGTAAATTTCCACCGCTACGTACATGCAGATCACCAGCGTATGGCTCCAAATAGAAAAACATGCCGGTTGGCATGTCATGTGTCTGTGAGCCCCTCCGTGTGTGAAGTCATCGGCAGTGTCAGGTGCTATTGTGCCCAAAGTCTTAGTGGATGACAGGTGTTTGCAGGCCTCTCTGGCCCCGTTAGAGCCCCTTGCAGACCAGAGGCCTTAGTGGAGTCAGAGCCTGGACTCCATCGAGCATGACTAAAAGACGCTCCTCTAATATCCCTGGTCAGAGAGTCAGTGAACCCACACCGAATGACGTCCTCGGGGCCAGACGATCAACCGTCCATTGTTATTTTGGAACAATTTGGCCACCAGAGATTAATCAGTAGACAGAGGAGGGAAGCACAGCCAGGGCTGCCCCTACTCACAACTCCATTCAGAAAACCTTATTTTCAAACAGGCTTTCATAGAGACGCAATAACAAGACATCGTAAAAACGGCAGGGTCGATGCCCAGTAAAACGGTTTGTCAGTCCACGGTGTGTTTCCACCGTATTGTTTCAACCCTTCATCAAACTGAATAAAAAACAGCAAAGGCCAAACCGCTGTTTCCTTCAGGGAAGTGTGTGTGTGTGTGTGTGTGTGTGTGTGTGTGTGTGTGTGTGTGTGTGTGTGTGTGTACACATGGGTTTTGACCTATGTACTCAGGCATGTGAGGAAGGAGAGGTCAGCTGTGTGTGTGGCGTTGCAGCCTTTTCTCTGGATAAGCAACCCAGCCTGTTGCCAGTGCGAAAATCCTCTTACTGGCGGTGGGTGTTTGTGCGTGTGTGACGGCGAGAGAGAAAGCTCGACAGACAGCAAGCCGCCCCAGATCATCTCGCTGAAGCTTGGTGTTGGTAAACACAGTACATGATAAGCCCCAGCAGAGACAGGCCCTGATGATTGGGCTTAGCGTTGACTGGGTGGCCCTTTGCAGTGATGGCCCTGTGCACACTGTCAGTACTTCATGCCTCTGCTGGTATCAATTTAACAGCAAAACTAAACTCAATCACACACACACACACACTCTACCCTGGGAGCCTGGGTCCACTCAAATAACCCCATGGTGAATGTGCAGTTATCAGGCGGCCAGCAGGGCCACCTCACAATGTGCACATTTAGGACCCGGAGCCTCGCGGCGGCGCAGAGTTTGTGGAGGAAAACGTGGAATGTGTCCCGCGGGCAGAGGCAGGCCGCTCTCAAAGGCTTCTCTATTACAAGCAGACAAGCGAGGCCTTATGTCATGGTCACCAGCCCCGGAGATACAAACTGGTGCCCACGCGCCCTCGTGGAAATCTACTGGCCACACTGCGCTCCGCTCCACTGCTCCACATCGTTCACAAGCGCTGCTCTGACAACCGGGATGGTTTACTGCGAGAGCGGAGTCCCGAGTGCTTCAGCGAGATCCGAAGAGTGCGTCTTTGTGACGCCTTTGACGATAATGAACAGAAATAAGGGTGTGGCAAGCTGTGATGTTCTTCCTTTTGATACCATTGTTTCTGTTCCTGTGTCATCTTGTAAAGTCTTACGTCAAACCTGGTTTGCGTTAACCGGTGCTGGGTAGCGGCGGCATGATCGAGTGCCAACCATGACAGCTACGCTCAGGTCTGCCTTCAGCCGCTGAACTTGTATCGATGGTGACGGATAAAGAGCCCTGTGATCTTGTGAAGCACCAGGCACTGGCGTTGATTGCTATCCCTGCTGATAACGCCGCATGCTAATCATTGTAAACATTGTGTTGTGGCTTTGACACACTTAGGCTTATCTGTAATTGGTGTAATTGTTACTAGCGTTTAACGAGATTGTCTTCCAGATATGGAAGTGCCAAAGGGGCCTGGGTACGGGAGAGGCTCCCTCAGATCTGCCACGCTGATGGGGGCATTAGATCGACACTAACTCCTCTCGCTGTGCTATTAATGAAAGGCAGCCACAAGCCAGAGCGCACATCTGATAAAAGGGGCTTGAGATGAGGGTCATGAAATATTTAAATATACAGGGCTTCAAAGCAGAAGAGGCCTCCCGTTCTTGTCAACAGACAGACCCCCTGCGGCGCCGCCGTGGCCCCAGTCTCTGGCCCTCAACCAGCTTCACATGTGGGTCACAAACCATCAGTTCACTTATCGGCTGTACGGACTACGCCAGGGGAAGGTGGAGGGGATTCACAGATGAAATCACTCCCGTATCCATGGACGTGCACATTCAGTCTTTCTGTGCGTCCTCGTGTTGCACGGAGGGGGAGATGCGCAGCAGAGAGGAGACAAGTTCAGGGAGGATTTCCCAGCGCTGTCTCCGACATGTTAAAACGCTCAGATCCCCGTGACATATGTGCTCACACACACAACCTTCTCCGACCACAAGCATGAGGCCCCCACTATCACCTACTCAAAGTATGAAAGGCTCCTGGAATTCAGTTTTTTTTTTCATCTATTGAGGACCTCTTCAGGGGACACAGCACGGATCACCTGTCAGCCAACAAACAATCAGCAGATCAGCTCTCGTGTTCCCCTTGTGTGTTTTTTGGTCTCAAAGGGGCCTAAACTGCCCATTTCTCTCCCTCCCGTCCTTCTCCTCCTCCCCCCCCAGTAGGGAGGCCACTGTAGACAGAACAACGACCTTATTTAGCTCAGGTCCTGCAAAATGCAATTAGAAACCCCTCAATGGCCAGCGGGGTTCTGGGATGAGATGGAGGGAGAGAGAAGGACAGCGACAGAAAGGGGGAGGGAGAAAAAGGGAAGGCTGGGGGAGGGCGGGCAGAGACCTCCCTGCTGTCTGTCACCCTGCTGGCTTTTGATGTCCGTGGCCAATCTGGTGTTCCCCCAGAGAGCCTATCATCAGGCCCCACTCCGGAGCTGTTGAGCAGAGCGAGAGCCTTGGAGAGGCTTGTTTGAGTGGAGTGCGGGGGGTGCGGGTGGATGACTGGGGCTGTCTCCGGCGGTGCCTGACAGAATGGTCTTGACGGAGCGTTTCAGATGCCTAATCCCTCCGACCATACTCCTCCAGCCGGGCAAATCACTCGGGGGGTCTGCAGAGGGTCAGACAGGTTTTAATACAACGCCTTAGTGGTGATTTCCTCAGTGCTTTCCTGGAGTCCTTCCTTTTTAAATAACACAGCAGGCTGGTTCTCTCCCCTCCTTTTCATCCCCACTGCCTCCCTGTTTGGCTCCTTGCCCCTCTCCGTCTTGTCTGTCTCTCCACATCTCGTCCTGTTTGGTCTTTCTGTCCCGCTCTCTTCCTCTCCAGTTCCTCCTTCTTTATCTCCCTGCCTCCCCTTGTCTCCTGGCTCCCATCACGCCACTGAGAAGAAAGAAACAAAAAGGGAAAGTATTATCCCTGCCAGCACAGTGGCTCTTGCTTAGTATTAAGTCGAGGCCTCGCTGGGGGGTTCCAGCGCTACGGTGCTTTGGTTGTAGATGTCTGCTGGGTCTCCACAAATATAAAGACATGCAGATTAGGAAGAAAAATTAAAGCTGGGGGTTCGTCATGCAGCGGGTTATCTGTTAAGAATGTTTTGTCTGTCTGGGATATGGCTCCACTGTAATGCTTCTGAGAGAAAATTGGGGTCAAATTAAAAGCAGCTGATAATCCTTGTGTTTTTTTGTCATCGAGATCAAATGCCACGACGGGCTTGATGAGGTTATACTAAATAAGCCTATCAATGGATTTGTATGACAAGCAGCACGGAGTCTTGTTTACATGGACACTGTCGTGACGCAGAGATGAAAGTGAGGATCGCAAACCCAAAAATACAGCACATTGAAATTCAGATTTTCCTGTCATATGCCTGGTTCAAAAGCGACAATTCATTTCCTCTGCTTATTTAATCTCACTAAACACTGAGTGACAGCACTTTAAATACGGACATAGATTTGGGCCTTTTAAAACGATTTGATTTTGGAATTTGCAATTATACCAACATTAAATGAAACTGTTAACGGTGTGTGTGTGTGTGTGTGTGTGTGTGTGTGTGTTTGTGTGTGTGAGTGAGTGAGTGAGTGAGTGAGTGAGTGAGTGAGTGAGTGAGTGAGTGTGGGTCAGTGGTTAGCATGTCCGTCTTTCAATCAGGGGGTTGGTGGTTCAATCCCCGCCATAGTTGATATGTCCTTGAGTCCTTGAGCAAGACACTTATCCCCGCATTGTTCCCTATAGCTGTTCTACGGTGTATGAATGTAACATGATTGTAAGTCGCTTTGGATAAAAGCGTCAGCTAAATGACATGTATTATTGTAGTGTGTTCTGAGGCTGGGCACATATGCTCCTTTCTGTGAGAAGGGGAGTGATTGACTGGTCTGAAATTATCCACGGCATCACAGCCCACATTCCACAGCAATGTCTGTAATTTAGGCAAAAGGGTCTCCCATTTCTCTTGTGACTGGGCAGAGGAGTGGTGTGTGTGTGTGTGTGTGCGTGTGTGCGTGCGTGCGTGCGTGCGTGCGTGCACGTGTGTGTGCACGTGCGTGTGTGTGAGATGGAGAGGGTTGCATTAGGGATGTAACTGAAGCAGTTAAACCAATTTTCTTGCCTGCATTGGTTTCCACAGTGAGTCCCACGGCAGCGACATTAGACTGATGGCCAGTGACGTAGGTTTGTTCCCGCTGACAGGCCAGTTATTTCTGCGCCCCGCGATGTCAACTGGATCTGATTATTGCGTACCAGATCCAGATAATGTCTGCTATTGATCAGGCCATTTAACTTGAACTCCTACGGCCCCGGGCTGCTTTCAGAGACCACAGGGAGATAAGCAGATGACATTGTCTCTCCAGGCTTTTAACAACCGGAAAGAAATACTTTTTCCGGCTGGCATGTGATGTGAGTTTCATATCTCTCGACTTAGGAAGCTTCATTATATCATAAAGGGTCTGCTTTTTGAGTTATCGTCATGGGATCAGATAAGCGCTTCCAGCCCTGTGTCCGTCAATCTTCCTAAATGTTCCCAGAATGGAGTGCTGCAGGTAGTCAAAAAATCCCCCGTCTCAAAGTCGTCGATTTTTTTGACTTTTTGTGAAGTTGCCTGAAATAAGGTGATTAAAGCAAGTGGGTTTCAATGTTTTCAGCAAGATACAAAATATGTCAGTAAATACCCCACGCGTGAATTTTGAAGTGGCTAAATGAGACCACAGAACACCGTCTTGTCCACCTTCACACACTTGGTGTGTACACTCGCGCTCATGTGACCGTGGTGTAGTTTGTTTATAGCCTAACGTTTTTTTTTACTTTTAACTTTGATTACATTCACGCTTCAAAGATCATAAATGTTCCTACACGTTTGTTTGCCACAGAGCTTATTTTGCGCACTAATCCAAATTCAAGGGGAAAAGCCCATTGGCTTCTTGTTGAGGGAACCAGTGCAATGCTAACTTTCTACAAAAAACAGGCATCTCTGCAGCACTCTATGCCAACCGCATCCTGTGTGCAAAACCCTGTTTGAAATAAGTGGGCAAAGATATACAAAGTAGAGATTAATTTTTGGCATTGTCATCTACAGGTTAAATATTGAAAAGCATGTCTGTGGCAATGCTGATCCTTAAATCTCTCATTCTTTGTCAGGATATTTGATTGATGCAGTTTAAGAGAAAAGACTGTCAGCTCTTCCAAAGGCTTTTTCCACTTTTGGCATGCCATGGTGTCCCAGTTTGTGTAAAGGTTTTTAATACTGGGTACATTTGTCTTTGTGCCTGTTTGCATGCACAGCCGTGTGTCATCCCCACATTAATACTAGCAATGAGTGACAGATTAATTTATGTCTGGCTACGTGTCTGAGGAATTGGGAAGAAAGGGCCTGTCAGTGCTGCTTGTCGGGAGGGGGTAGAGATTAGAGCCAGTTGTCATTGACAACCCAGTGCAGGCTCGGAGAGATAAGGTCGGATGTAATGACTGTAAAAAAAAAAACGAATAAAGAAATACAATTAATTTTTAAAAAAACATCCTCACTCCGCCCTCGAAAGGCTGGGAGAAAAGGAGATGGTGGTGTTTCCAAGTGTGTGGGTTTATGTGTGTGTGCAATTAGAAAAAAATTTCACAGTTCTTAGATTGCAACATTTGGACATTTCAGATCTTAAGCAACACGGAGGGTGTGATAATCCCGGCCCCCTAATCTGAAGAGAATGGATTTTGTTTCTTTTGCTAATCCATGTAAAAAAGGTATTATTTTCTTTGAACGATGTGTTTTTTGATCAAGCATTATCTTGTTAATTCCAATGGTGAGATTATCGTGTGTAAATAGCCACTGGAACACAATGAAACCTTCACTGCCTGTCGTTATGTTTTAAGGCCACACTCCAGTCCAGCTGGTGGCGGTTGCATTTCGAGTTGGTGTCCACAATAAGATGACAAAGGTCGTTACCCACATTTGTCTTGCAAGGAATACAAAGAAAGCCAAATGGTGTTGAACTCCTGGCAAACAACATTATGGTGCATCACCAACGAAGTGTGGATCAGGAAATGTGCACGTATGCAACGTCTCTCAGTTGTAGTATGAATGGAACGACATCCAAAGTGCACATTTGGTCCGCAGCTGTCTGCGAGAGCAGAGATTTACTTTTTCATCCATGTGTAAAGGCCATGTTGATCAAATATGTATCGCCAAGTGGCCATTATATAACTAGATTATAACTAAGTCTTTAAGGTGTTACGTAAATGATGTATCTGGTATTTGGCTTTGCATGTAGCTGTAAATTCCTAATATGTTCACCAAGCCAATATGGGAAATTGTGTTTTTTTTGTCAGCTTGTCTGAAAATGTCTGACAGACTTTGGTTCTCACAAAGATGTCTCTGAAATACTCCGCCCAGCTGAGATGACTGCTGTTCACCACTCATGACGACTCTGTTCAAGGTCATCGAGAAAAGTTTCTTTCCATCTCCTGGCCTCTGCATCCATTCCTACACTTTGAATCATGAGATCTTTTTTTTCCAGTCCTTGGAAAGCAAAGGCAGCCCCTGAGTCAACAGGCAAACGTAATAAAAGCTTTTAACATATTACATTGCCAGTACTCATGTTACACGTATCTGTAATATTTTAAACAAGGGCAGATTTGGCATAATGGCAGGAAGGCTCATAAAGGCGAGTCGGTCCCCTGGGATTGTAATCTAGGAGTTCCTGTCAAATTAAACCATGGTTGGGGGGGAAACAGGCCTCTGGTTTCTTTGAAGTGGAGAATCAGCATCCCAAAAAAAGGAATAAAAGATGACAAAATGTCAGTGTGAAGCTGATGGTCTATAGACAGAACTTGCGTGCCCAGACAGCAATTACTGAGATACATAGCATACATAGAGACATTGTGTTTGATCTCAGTGCTTCATGCTCTCCCACAGGCAATGCTTTTTTTTCCCACATGAAACTGTGCAGGGTTCTCATTTTTTATGTGCGCTCATCTCCGCTGTCGTTTCATTTGAATTAAAAATAATGTGCAGTGAGAGATCCGGACGGCGATTGTTTGGCAGCGTGGCTGTAATCACAGTCTTGTGGTCGCTCTCAAATCTGATAATGGGCATTTAAAATGGAGAACACGGCTGCTCGTGCACAGGCCCGTGAAAAAAAAACGACTGGGAGCCATTTTCTGCCGATTGCAGACATATAAATACATATCTTGAAGCCGGCCATGTCATCCTTTTGAAGCCAAACCACGATGCGCTCTTGATGCTTCATCGCAATAACCGCTTGAAACACAAGAATCCCTGTGATATAATTACATGTAACTACAGTTAGTACATTTGCAACTAATTTTAGACGTGATTTACTGCATTTGCGTTTGCATGTCGCTGTCGAGCAGTATCAAAAATGTTTTCCCACAGCCTATGAGCAGCAGTAAGTCAGAGGCTTAATTACTTCATTGGTTGAAGTTGCTCAATGCCCTGTGCATGCATACATCTGTGAAACGCACAAGGGGGCATAGCGGGAACCTGGAACTTGATGAACACATGGCCACGCAGGCTGCTGTGTCTCCCAGGCCCTTTTGAGACCACAGCCTTTGTCCTCTGTACCTGAACCAAGTGGCTGGACTTAAAGCGGCCACCTGAGATAAAATCCCTCACACCCCCTGATGGTACTTCACTGTTTTTTTGTGTGTGTTTTTTTTTTAAACCTGTGTGTCTCTGCCAAGCCCATTGTAACTTGATATGGATAAACTCTTTTCTGCTAAATGTAAACTCTGTTTAACCAGCCCGAACATCTGACTGCAGTTTGGAGAAAAGGGCTGTGTGGATTTGTTTTGCCTACCTGAATCTCAGGCAACTGTAGATCCCATTTCCCATGACTTCATGTTTGTATGGCCGGTCCAAGCCAGCCAGCGCACCCTCGGTCTCTCCGTTACCGAGCGACGGATTAGCATCTCAGCTATGAGCTAAGTCTGTTTTCTGCTCTGTGGTTGCTTGGGCTGAACTGGCAACGAGAGACTTTGCAGTGTGACTCTATTGTACACACATTGACCTCCCAGCCAGTGGGGTTAATGCTCATTAGACAGGCTATAGAACGCTCAGGGTCTGCGCTATCGAGTGGATTTCTTCAGTAATGTTCGGCATTGGATCAGGATTCGCCCAGTGAGATGAACCGAGGCGAAGAAGGATGAGTTGCTTCTCGGGCAAATGTTACTTTCAGGCCTGCAGTGTGAATCCTAACAGGATAGTGTCTCATCTTAAATCTCTGTGATCCTTTTTTAAATACACGCTCTATGGCATCAATACTGGGAAGCGACTAGGAGGTGGTCCCTTGGAGCAAGACGCTGAGCTCTGCCAGCTCCAGCAAGTCTTGGCTTTTTTTTGTGACCCTGGGTGGGCAGGCTTAAGAAAAATCCCTCCAGGGCTTTGGTTAACAAAATTATAAACGTGGTAGTCGTGATTTATGTCTGCAGTGTCAGTGAAGGAAGCTTGTTAGGTTTTTGGTCCGTCAGGGTGGGCCGGGGAGAGCTCAAAATGAAGGCTGAATGACCCAACGCTGTTCTATTACCAGCTGACCTCCCATCAGGACAGTGGAGTGGGAGTCGGTCCAACAGGAAGACCAGCCTGTGGGCTCCAAGGAGGTGCATGCTGCTCATAAAGGAGCGTTTTGTTTTTCCTCCCCTCACGGTAGCAGCACCCAACTGGGGAATTCATTAGGGGCTGACATCATCTCACTCAGTACAGTGAGAGAAAGAATATCTTTCTGCCTCCGCTCTCCTCTCCCCCTCCCTCCCTCCCTCCTTCCTTCCTTTCTCTTCTCTCTCTCTCTCTCTTGCTCGCCGCCTCCTTATCTAGTTCTGGTGCGCAGCCGCCTCTCCTTTTGCGCGCCATTTACGCAAAAGGTAAAAGCGCGGATGTGCGCCTCTGCTGTCGAGCTGCCCGCTTCCCCCAAAACACACGCGTGTGTGTGTCTTCTGAAGGAGCACGGCTGAGGGTGAATCCAAGTCCGCCTGGAAATCAGGAAGTGGGAGGACCCGACCCTGAAGGCAGCAGCACTCTGGCAGTCAGTCGCTGGATGAATGGGAGTGTGTCTGGTTCTTGGCAGCGGATGGGGAGAGGCTCTTGTGCGCCCACGACCGGGATCCGTCAGAGACAGCGCGGGCACACAGCGGCGACGGCGGGCTTTGGCCGTGTGAAGTTGTGCTCTCCGGTGTGATTCGGCTCGGGCTCTGTCTCTCCAGAGGGGAACCGGCCGTGCGCTTTGTTGGATTGGTTTGCTCCGTCGGACGCAGCCCCTGTCTCTCTGCGCACCGACTCACACACCCT